>NC_133238.1:13764646-13784646 GCF_040436345.1 Pagrus major
CCAAACATTGTGTCTTTGTTCTGTTGTCATGTTGTCAATATATAATTAATAAAGTCACTTTTTGTTTTTGACGAAAACTTGTGTCTTTATTTTCTAAATAATCAGATTCTGGAAAGTTGTGGTTCATTGTTCTTCTGCTTTGGTGTCAGTGGTGTGTGTGTCTGTCAGTGTGTGTGAGTGTGTCGTCATGAGGATGGTCACCATGTGATCAGCTGATTGTCTCAGTCAGAAGTTTCATCATTCAGCAGCCTGAACACACAGAAACAGGGTGAGTGGATCTTCTCTTTAATCACATTCATTACATCACTTTAAACTTTAATCTCATTCGTCTGATTTAATTCAGTCTGAGGGAGCGAAGCCGCTGTACGAGTTTGTATAACTGAGAAACACCAAGACATTTGTTGGTGTTGAATTATTGAACAAAGCTGCCTTTAAGTCTCATTTTTATACTTGGTTTTAGTCGTATGATCTCTAAACTGGAGTCAAAAAGTCAATAACTAATCAATAAATCAAAGTCTGAACCGAACAGTAAATATCTGTTGTTCAAATTAAAGACTGAATCTGAAGAGTCGACAGAAGGAAACTTGTTTGAAACGTCTTCATCTTGTTTTTATTTATTTGAAAGGTTTGAATCAAAAATGGATTTTATAGTTAAAGTTTAATGTAAAAAATATCTGAGAGCTTCAGTGTTTCTTTGATTTCACGATGAAATCATCAGTGGTATAACGTGTTTCTGGGTGTGGTGACAAACTGCAAACTTCTCAACCAAGAAGAGCAACGAGTCACACTGTTTTATTTTAAACGTTAATCAACTGAAATCACTTCAGCTTCTGGAAATTATCAGCAGGTTTTCATGATTTAAACTGATTTTAAGTCTGAATTTAGTTTTTTGTCATTAAAATTCAGTTTAAATAACGTTTCTGAGACTTTTAACTGACTGAAGCTTCTTAAATCTTTAGTTCTTTGAACTAAAGATTTAACAAAGTTTAACAACATTAATCCTTAAAGAGGTGTTGAAGTGAACCAGAGGTGACGTCATACATGACATCACCTCAGACCACCTGGTGCAGGTCGACCTGCAGACTTTTGGACAAACATTCACATTATTGATTTGATTTGACTTCAGGAGCTTGAAGATGTTTCACAGCTCTCTGTGTTCAGAGGAATATGTGGTCAGAGATTAAATCTGTGGAGCTTTTTTAGATTTTTAACTCAAAGTTTTAGTCAAACTAACCATGAGAACTAAAACCTATGAAGCTGTTCTGTGGTGTCTGTAGAAGAGAGGTCTCTGACAGTGTGTGGACAAATTACTTAGTATGTTTCAAGTCAAAGAGTCGACTGTAAAATATTAAGGACCAAGAATTGAACCCTGAGGAGCTCCACATGTGATTATTAACACTCAGACTGAGTTTCATCTTGCTTCATGTTTAAACTGTCACTTGTTTGAGTGACACAAACTCATTTTGAAAGAAATGTGTCAGATGTTGTGTTGTCAGTCTGCTCTGCTGGACAGACAATCCCAACATTTATGTTTTAAATCATAAAGGAGGAAAACAACAATTAATTACAGAGACTTTAACTGGCTGATCGTGTTGTTGTGTGTCTGCTGCTGCATCATAGCTTTATTATCAGGAACACTGACTGAGATTTTCAGAATAAAAGTACAAACTATTCTTCAGAAGAATGTTGTCACACCCCCAGACTTTTTATCACATTTTATTGACTTTCTTTTGTTTGATATTAGAATATAACAAACTTTTACACCAAAACATTAAACGATTTTTTCTCCAGAAAGAATCAAAAATAAGTTTCAATCTTTTTTCTCCAAATATTTAATTATTTTTCGTTCAACTTTTCTACAAACAACCAAAGTATTGGTATGTAAATTTAAAATATAAAGTACCAACAGCGTCGCCCTGAGCAGGAGTTTATGAACTCTGTCGATGTGACCAAAGAAAACAATAAAAGCAGTTTGACTTGAACATTTTGGATTTGTTCTGTCATTTCAGCGCCATGGAGCGTAAACTGGATTTGTCTCGTCTGACGGACGAAGAGGCCAAACACGTCTGGGAGGTGATTCAACGAGACTTCAACCTCCGAAAGACAGAAGAGGAGAGACTCGGGTTGGTACTGAACATCCAGAACTAACCCACTGTTGTTTATGTTGTTTACTTTACACCCATAAAGAGATTCATTCAGCCTGAGTTCACACGTGTTTGGATATTATATGATGAGAGAAACAATGAGGAGTCAAACTACAGAAAGAGTTTTTGTTGGAGTCGACTCGATGGTGTTAGATTTAGATTTCTGTGGTTGTTATTTAACGGAGCTGTGGATCTTCCTCAGCTCACCTGTGCAGGTGTCCCTCCTCGTCTGTTCTGTGTGAGACTAAACTGAGTCTCCTCATTTCTTCATCAGCAGTTTGTTTCTTTGGCCGTTCATGTGAGTTTTACAGGAATGTGATTGTGAAAGACGTCGTTGTTGTTTCAGTCGATCACGACTCGGTCACACGGACGAGTGTCTGCAGGAGAAAACAGGAAGCTAACAAAGTCGCTCTGTGTTCCCCACAAAAGACTGCGACTCCCATCAGCCCCGGGGGCAGACACACTCAGACAGGAAACAGGCTTCTCTGAATTTATTTTATTGACTTTCTCTTTCCCTCGTACAGACTTCTTCAAGTCCATCTGGACGAGTTTTCCTGTGAGAGAAGTCAGAATCAGTAATCAGTAATAACTGATAATCAATAACGTCATGATTCAGGAACAAAGAAGCTTCTGTCTTCAGTCAGAGTGGAAGAATAAATCCTGTGTGACGGCTGCACGCTGCCGATAATCTGATTAAAACTGTGACAATCACATTCAGACTTTTTAATGTCGTTCACAGTGAAGTCACACAGAGCGAGACGTCCACAGTGCTTTACTGGGAGAGAGGTCAAAGGTCACTGAACCTGGAAATAAACACCTCGTATATGTTTTAATAAGAATCACTGATGTGATCAGAACAGGGTAAGATTCTGATTACTGCACATTAAAAAAGAGGGTTCAGATTGACCCAGTTTGGGTCCATGGAGCTCCAACACAACAAAACCCTCTGGTACGAGTCAGCCCCGGTCTCTGCTGTGTTATTGAAGATTGTTTTTTAATTGTTCCTAAAGTTTGTGATCTGTGAATCACAGATCTACTGATACAAGAGGCCAGTTTGATTAATCCATCAGTCAACCTGTATTTATACCGGAGACATCGATCAGGGTCGAACACGACAAAGAGTCAATAATGAGGATAAACTACTGACAAAGTACAATCAGTCCTACGACGTGCTTCATAAATATCATCATTATTATTATCACTGACGTGTTTCCACCCAAACTACCAAGTGTGACTCATCATTCTGATTGTTAACTTTATTGATTATTTAGAATTGCCAGGATCTAAATGTCTTTAATGTTCTGTGTTCTTCACACACACAGTTCTGGTTCTTACAGTTTGGACTAAAGCAGCTGTCCTGATGAATCCTGAGCTCCATCAGAGCTGTCTGAAAATATTAACTTCAGAACAACTCTGGAGAGTTTCTGTCCTGTCCAGTTTATAACTACAGCCTTTAGTTTCACTGACTAAACGCGTCACGTTATGTGTTACAGTAACATTACTGCTGAGAGCTGCGTCTGCTCGTTACAGCTCGTCTGAACCTACATATCTGTAATTTATTGTCTGAACTTGCAGCGTCACAAGTGGACAGAAGTGAATTCACTGAGTTTGAAGGTTAATCTGGAAGAAACTTCAGAGACGTTTTTAATGACATTTTGAGGAATCTGATTCGCTCTCCCGGGGTGTGATGATGTAATCGTGGTGTGGATGTATGTGACAGTAAATAACAACAGATCCAGTGTGGTTGGATGAGGTCACTGCTCCCTCGAGGTGGACCTTTAGGTTGAATGATTCGATCACATGAGAGTCTGAGAACAAACTGTTCTTTCACAAGATGTTCAGCTGCTTCACCGTCTGTTCGCTGACACACTGTTCACTGTTAATCAGAGTCTGGATGAAAATACATTATTATGCTGGTCAGAATTGTTTCAACTGAATCGGACATTCAAAGCTGTCAGCAGCTCCTGTCGGCACTGTAAACATGGATGTACAGACGTCTCCATTACTTTGATATGGAAGGAAACTTAGAGACATGAAGATCCTCCTGCAGGCAGAAGAGAGACTGATCTCAGTGTTTTTCACTCTGAGGAGAGTTTTGACCTCAGTTATCACATTTTATTAACACCAGAGATTCAGAAAACTGCAGCTCTTCTTCGTGGTAACATCCCCTCTTTCTCTCCGCCCTCTCTTGTTCGTGCAGTGAGTTGAAGACTAAAATCGAGAAGGAGGGTTCGAAGCGAGAGCTGCTGGGTTCTCAGAGTCAGCTGTCTGACTCGCTCTGCATCTGCTGCCTGCAGCCCTTCAAGTTCCTGGTCAACAGTAAGCGTCAGTGTCTGGACTGCCACATGTACACCTGCAAGTCCTGCAGCCGCTACAACAAGAAGGAGCACGGCTGGGTGTGTGACAACTGCCGCATGACCAGGTGAGACACCTACAGGTGGGCGTGGCCTCTGACGGGCAGGTAAGGAACACCGTGGTGAGTAACTGATAATATGTTACGATGCAGCGTCGTCATCTGGTGTAAAATCTACACAACAAGGAGCCTGTAATCACTTTTTATCAGAGGAGTCAACAGTCACACAGTCTGTCCTCCAGGAGAAGTTCACATACTAGAGAAGTAGAAGTACTGATTCTTTACTGCAGTAAAAGTAATCGAGTACAGGCTCTGACATGTGCTCAGAGTATCACAGTCTCCCTCTGAAGGACATTTGTGGTCAAAGCTGACTGAAGCTCACGTCATATTAATATAATTCAAAGACTATTAAAGTTAAAGGTAGAGTCAGTAGGATTTGTCCCAGCTGTTCCTGAACGCACCACAAAGATAGTTGATAGTTGAGTCTCATTCCCAGGACGTCAAACAGCCACATGTTGGGTTGGTAAAGCGTCCGAGCAGCAACAAAGAGAGAAAATAAGAAAATCTCTGCAGATACGAGACACTAACACGCCTTTTCTCCCCATTCAGCCTCCCTCTCTGTCTGTTCACGTCTTTTACGTCTTTGTTTCGTCTCGCTGCGTCTGCCGTGCGTGATGTGCTCTGATAGGTTCAGATATTAGCACAGAACCTACTGTCATGTTTCCTTTGTGCTACATGTTAGCTTCAGTTAACTTAGTGTTGGCTAACATGTTAGCATGGACTCAAATATAAACACCTTTAATGTTAGTGCAGGCCTTCGTAAACACATTTCTGTCGTCTGATGTGATGCAGTTTATGCTTAAGTATTAGCTTTGAGCTAACTGTGTTTTAGCTGTAACAGCTATAGCTTTAGCTTTGACAATTGTAACATTGTCTAACGTGTTAGCTCACAGCCTGCTATGACTTGGCTCTAGTGCTCCACCTGTTCAGGTGAGCAGTCCAGTAAAAGTATTTGTTGGTTGTACATCTGCAGGGTGGTGAAGATCGGTACTGCAGGCTGGTACCACGACAACGTCCGAAACCGCTTCAAACGCTTCGGCAGCGCCAAGGTGATGAGGTCACTGTACAAGAGACTGAACGGAGACGGTGAGTCCGCTCTGACATCACTGTTACCTGTGGGCGGGTCCTGACGGGGGGCAACACCCATTCCGACGGTCCGCCATTCCGACTGGGCTACGGTTAAGGTTAGGGTTTCAGGTTCGGAATGGCGACCTTTTTTCAAAAATAATTAAGGGCCTTCATTCCGAAACATGAAAGTGAACGTTCGGAACGGCGGCCCTTCAGAATGCCGCCCTGGACCCGGTGCTGACCTCAGCTCTGACATCACTGTTACCTGTGGGCGGGTCCTGACCTCAGCTCTGACATCACTGTTACCTGTGGGCGGGTCCTGACCTCAGCTCTGACATCACTGTTACCTGTGGGCGGGTCCTGACCTCAGCTCTGACATCACTGTTACCTGTGGGCGGGTCCTGGCCTCAGCTCTGACATCACTGTTACCTGTGTCATGATATTCTTCAACATAACAACTTAAATAAAGTTTTTTCTCAGATGCTAAATGCTACATGCTAACGAGACTTCCTGTGTTTCCTCCTCAGGTGGGCGTGATGACGACACTCAGAGTATGCCGGACGTCCACAGCCGTGAGTCACAAACATTTACATCCAGAGATTTAACATGTGAAATGAACAATAAACTGGATTAAAGATACAATCAGAAATGTAGTTTAGACTTGAAACTTTTATCTTTATATCTTTAGACCAAATAAATGAGCGTCAACGTGTTTTAATCCCGTCTGCTTTTCTTTGTCCCTGCAGACGTGTTTAACGGCGGAGAGGACGACTACGGCGAGGGCGACGCTCAGCGCTACAAAACAGTGACGTGAAACTAAAACATGTTCTGACTGTGACTCAGACGAGAAGCTTCAGCTTTAAAACTCTTTCATTCTTCTTTTCCTTCAGATGAGAAAGAGCAAACGTCTGCTGTCAGTTCATCCAATGGACTTTGACCCCGAGGAATATTTCCCTCATTCAAGACGTCAGTCTGTACAGGTGAGACCACACCTGAGGTCCGGACGAACACAGCGTACACAGACTGAAAGTGATTAATACAGTAACCTCAGTCATCTCCTCCTGATGATATAAAGTCAGGCTCAGCCATCATCTCCTCCTGATGATATAAAGTCAGGCTCAGTCATCATCTCCTCCTGATGATATAAAGTCAGGCTCAGCCATCATCTCCTCCTGATGATATAAAGTCAGGCTCAGCCATCATCTCCTCCTGATGATATAAAGTCAGGCTCAGTCATCATCTCCTCCTGATGATATAAAGTCAGGCTCAGCCATCATCTCCTCCTGATGATATAAAGTCAGGCTCAGTCATCATCTCCTCCTGATGATATAAAGTCAGGCTCAGCCATCATCTCCTCCTGATGATATAAAGTCAGGCTCAGTCATCATCTCCTCCTGATGATATAAAGTCAGGCTCAGCCATCATCTCCTCCTGATGATATAAAGTCAGGCTCAGCCATCATCTCCTCCTGATGATATAAAGTCAGGCTCAGTCATCATCTCCTCCTGATGATATAAAGTCAGGCTCAGTCATCATCTCCTCCTGATGATATAAAGTCAGGCTCAGTCATCATCTCCTCCTGATGATATAAAGTCAGGCTCAGCCATCATCTCCTCCTGATGATATAAAGTCAGGTGAAGTCTCGTAGTCCACAGGACATTTCTGGAGCTTCACAGTAAAACAGAGTTGCAGCGTTCTGCTGAACAGCTGAAGCAGCTGGAGATGATTTAAACATCAGATGTCTCCATGCAGCTCGTCTGCTGTGATCACAGAGATCAACCTGATCTGAGGAGACCAGATTTAACCCTCGACGTGAGGTCAAGCTCGCTAACACTGTTAGCTCGAGCTCGCTAACACTGTTAGCTCAGCAGCTACAGTGAAGAGTTCAGATTAAATAACAGAGAATGATTGAAGCATTAATAATGTATTCATCTGAACGATCATGTCAACATGTGTGTGTGTCTTTGTGTGTGTGTGTGTGTGTGTGTGGTGTGTGTGTGTGTGTGTCTTTGTGTGTGTGTGTGTGGTGCAGCAGCAGATGCAGGAGGATCGAGGCTACAGGAACGATGTGGACTATGACATGTACAACCACCGAGTGAACCGCAGGAAGAGTCTGGACCGATACGCCATGAGACCTGGTACATACACACAGTACACACAGTACATCTACAGTACACACAGTACATCTACGGTACACACATACAGTACACACCTGTATGTTCACCTGTACTGACTCACCTGTGTGTTGTCAGATGACTATGGAGAGAGCCGGATGGTTCGGACCCGCTCTCTGTCTAAGATCAGCTCCTCGGTGGCCCGTCAGCAGTACGTCGACACCTCCGACGAGGACGACTGCCCCAGATACCCCCCCGTGTACCAGCAGCCCCCCCACCGCCGCCGCAACAGCAGGGCGTCCTCCCAGGAGAACCTGGGACAAGCCCCGCCCGTGAGACCACACAGCCAATCACAGAGCGCCTTTGTGCTCGCATACTAGTTGAACCACATTGATCATGTTCTGATCACACACATTGATCATGTTCTGATCATACACATTGATCATGTTCTGATCACACATATTGATCATGTTCTGATCACACATGTTGATTATCCTCTGATCACACATATTGATCATGTTCTGATCACACACATTGATCATCCTCTGATCACACACATTGATCATGTTCTGATCACACACATTGATCATCCTCTGATCACACATATTGATCATGTTCTGATCACACACATTGATCATCCTCTGATCACACATATTGATCATGTTCTCCTGATGTCTCCTCTGTAGATGAACGAGCTAAACAAACGGATGTTTGCCATCGAGAGTCTTCTGAGCCGCCTGGAGGAGAAGATGACGCCTGCTGACGAGGTGAGATGAGACGAGACGACCGGCTTCAAAATAATTTGATCTTTTCTTCTTTTAAACCAAGTTAGAAGTTTGTATTTCCTGCAGCTGACTTGGTTTTTGGTGTCAAAGTGGTGAAAACCCGTCTTGACCTTCATCCATCAATATATTTTCTGTCTTCCTGCAGACGTCGACTCCGTCGGGTCAGAACGAGGAGGAGAAGCTGAGGAGGAAGCTGAGTGAGCTGGCGGGGAACCTGAGTGATAAGGGCCTGTCGTCAGACGATGAAGCCGGGAAGAAGTTCTCTGTGGGTAAAGGTCCGGCCGGCATCAGGGGAGGCCCGGCCCTCAATCTGGACTCTCTGAAGGACAAAGAACTGAGCTCATCCAGCGATGAGATGCCCACCGAGGCTCAGAAGGTAGGACGGAGGTCCGGATGGTAATCTGACCCGACTCATTCTTGGGTTTAAATTCAGAGTGGAGTCACTGCACATGGAAACCTGGAGGTTTCTGAAACACCTTCAGTGTTTCTCACCTCAGATATTTACCTCAGAGATACAAGATGGACCAACATCAGGTTCACATGACATCATCTCGTTCAGACATATTGGACTTTAATATTTCTTTGGTACCATATCAATCTCATATATTAACATCTCATGTAGGATGTTTTTTAAATGTCCAGGATCCCGTTTGTGATGAAAGTGTTAGAGATGATGTTCCCACAGCTCGGCTCAGCTCATCCCCCAACATCAGATCCTCATCTGTCACACAATGAAAACTATTATTAAACATTTATTACATTTTATATTTCACATTTTCTCTTCAGGTTTCTGTCTTTATGATCAGTTCCACTCCAGATACGGATTCAGCAACACTAGATAATAACAATCACTAATATTAAATGGTACATTCATAGTAAACAAACAGTGAAAAGTTTTACCGTAAACATCAGCTTCGTGGAGGCCGGAGACGGATGATCACGTCCTGGTGACGATGCAGCCACGGCTACGAGATCAACACAACGCCTCCGTTTAAATGTGGATGCAAAACATTTATCGACAGACGGTTGAGATTCTCCTGATTCTGATCATGTAAACAAACAAACAAACAAACAAACAAACAAACCAGTGTCTACAAACTTTCACCAGCTCACATATAAAGTGTCTGTGAGTTTCAGTAGAGCATCAAACTCCAACAAAAACTGTCTCCTCTTGTTCACAAATGTCCTCTGGATCCATTTCAGTCTCACATTTAGTCTAAAACACAGTTTTCATCTTTAAATGGAGACAAACAAACGATGTTTCATTCTTTTATCTGGAGAAATGATTCTATGCCCGCCCTAGAGCCTACAACAGCCAATGAGTGATGGTGTAGACCAGTGAGCCACTCTCTCTTCTTCCTCCTCTCTCCTGAGCCAATCACACACCAGCCCCCAGGTGATTGATGCATCATGTAGCCAATGAGAGTTCAGATCCAGTAATATATAGTTTATATCAAGTTTTAAAGCCCTAAACTTGATGTAGTTTTCTGTGTTTTGCTCTTTGAATAGTCTGTTTTTCCAGCTCAGCTCTTGTTTCTGACTTTTATCTGCACAAAGTGAGTGTGAATAAGGAAATAAAGAGCTATAATGAGTTTAATGCTGCTGTTACTCTCAGGCAGGCGACTGAGCTCAGAACATCACATTGTTTCTAACCCTTGGACCATGTCTACATGATGTGGACCCTTTTGTGTTTTCCAGCTAACAGGCACAGTTACAGCTCGTCTGCAGGATTATTTTTACATTAAAACATTCAGTTTATATCCTTTCAGAAGAGCCCAAAACCTTTAGTCTGTACTGACCTGGTTCAACAACAGCTTTGACTGAACTGAGAGACGTTTAGGATCATTGACAGCTATTTCTCAGGAGTGGTGAGGAGTTTTAGAAACATCAGTTTTAACTTTACAAGAAACAACGTTTCATTGTTTGTTAACAGTCAAATAATGTATCATTTAATAATAAAAACTGTCACCAAGAATATCCAATAAAAATAAGTGACGCCTTCATTGTGACTTCTTATCTCTGAACATCTTTAAAACACGATGTCATCAGTTTAATGAACATCTGAAGTGTAAACTGAAGGTTGAAGATGTTCTGAAGGTGTTCTGAAGATGTTCTGAAGGTGTTCTGAAGATGAACTTGTCTGGAGTGTTTCTGGTGTAAAGACAGCGACTGCATGACGTCCTGCTCACTAACAGACCGACCAGCTGCCTCCTGCCTCAGTTAACAACCTTCACAGGTGTTCGCTGCTCGTACAGCCGGTTGTGTAAATGTGACGTCAGCAGCGACCTGCCTGGATCCAGATCAGGCCACAAGTCTTCATTTAACATAGATTCATCCACACAACATCACATTCTAACAACAGAAACACTCAACACACTCTAAGTCCTGTTCATTAATTACTTTTATTGGATCTCTGTCTGGGATCTAATATTTGTAACTTGTGGGAACAAGATGGATCTGAACTCTTCATCCAGCTCAAACTAAAGGAAGTAACGTAAATATTGTCTCTGTACATTTCTGCAAACCACAGACATGTTTCATCTTGTCTTCAGTTTCATGTCGTCACATCTCTGAGTTCAGTTTCACATCGGGGTCAGTTAGTGTGAAAACATCTGGTTCTGTCTCAACAACAGCTGGAAAATGTCCCGACATCTCGTTACAAACATCCAGTGGTTTCACTCAGACAGATGTTGAGACACAGACGTGAACAGTGGTCTCTGGCTTGACGTCCTTCACCTCGTCAGCTCGTATACAATCTGAACATCAGGCCTGTTTCTTGGTGCATCGGCCCCTGAAGCCACCAGGGGGCCCCAAACAACTTCTTGTATTTACTGCTTCAGGGGAAGGAATCTGTTTATTATTGTGCTCCTAATATTAAAAACAAACATTTTAAAGTTATAATCCAGATCGTTTGAGTCCTCTCAGGAGTTTCTTGATGTAATGGAGCCTCAACGTTTCCAATTTTATCATTTTCTGTAGATTCAAACTTGAGATGTTGGACAAGAAGTTGAGATTAAAAACAGATGTAAACGTTAAAGTTAATGTTAAAGTGCCCAGACTGATGCATTTACATATTAAATGTATGTTTTAGAGCAGGGAAGCACAAACGTTCATGCTGGAAGGACAAAACTGGAGCTGAATCGTCGACCGTCCACCAAAAGCTGCTGATACGAGGATTAAGTTCCTTTAATTGGCTGACGACTGCTGAGTGTTTCTTTACGTCACAAAAAAATAAAACAGTAAAGAAAATTAAAGTGTTGTGTTGAACCTCAGAGCTTCAGTCCGCCTGCTTCCTCCTCCTCCACAGCTTCATTACACTGAACAACATCCCTGCTGACGGTGACGTGTGGTAGACAGGATGTGACCAGATGTGACCAGATGTGAACAGATGTGAACTGTGGTTTGCAGAAACGTTAACGTGCTGACACTGAGCTGGATGTTTGAAGAAGACGATACCAACTTTATGATCTTGTTCTTGTTAAATCATCTTGTTAGCACGGATCTATTCATAGATTTGTAGACTGACGCGTCATTCTTCATCATTATTTACAGATTTACATTTGTGACTCACATTAACACTCATGTAGTCAGTTCCTCTCATCACTGACACCAGTGAACAAAGTTTAAATCCTTGAACAAACATGTCAGACTGACGTACATTCGGCCTCACACAGATAAACAGGTTCAGGTGAACTGAACTGGATGTAGTAAGACGCCGACCTGCAGAACGGGTGGTGTTTCTGAGTCCAGGCCGGTGGCTGCTGCACCATCAGATGTTGTTTTCCAGCTGCTAACATCTGTCCCTCTACATGGCTTTCAGAGATCAACCGCCGCCGCCCTCTGTGACCTCACCACTGAGGTCCTGAGAACCATTAATGCCACAGAAAACGCAATGGTCGAGTACGGCCTCTGTGAGCCGGTCGACAGATCCCACTTAGTAGGGACTGACGTTAAGCAAGCAGATGATGCTTTCAGGGAACTTGAGGAAAATGTAAGCTTCAAACATGAACTGCACGCCTCATTTCCCCCTAACCTCCCTTTGTCTGAAGGTCCAACTAATCTGAACCCTCCCGCCTCGTCTGAAGCATGACACCAGTGTCTGGACCGGCTGCTGCCTCCAACAGGGCTGAGTATCAGGACAACAAACTGGTCAGTGCGGCTCCAGTCGGGTCCAGCAGGACCAGACAGCAAGGTTAAAAGGTTCAGATGTTCAGACCCAGTTTAATGTCCGAGCTCATTAATACGACAGAACAGCTCATGATTACAGAAACAGCTGAGAGAACCGAGATGTTCTTCTCTGAACTGTGAGAAACTTTAATGATGAGAAACGATCTGATGACTGATTATTGATTATGAGCTGCACCTCGTTACTAAAAACAGATGTGATGATGATGAGACCTGATGTCTCAGGACAACAACACTTCCTTCTTTAACATGTTCACACAGTTTTAATATAAGATGACGTCATATATGAGATAATTATGAGTTTATTATATCCAGATAAACAAACAACAGTTTTCTGTGTGATCAGCTGATGGTTGAACCAGTTTGTGTTTGGTACGCAGCCCTGTTCTTCATACTGACTCAGCGGCGTGTCGGCGCCCCCTCAGGTCACTCAGGTGTGTTTGTCCTGTCACCTGTCCAGGTGTACATCGCTGCCGGGCAGTCGTACGAGCTAGAGTCGAAGCTGCGACGCCTCGAGCAGAGCGCCAAGAATCGTTTCGGAGGGACGACGGACTCGGAGCTGTCGGAGCTGGAGGACGTGGTGGCGCTGACCGCCGCCAGAGTCCAGAGCGCCGAGAGCGAGGTGGGTCTTGATACACCTGTACAACCTGATGGTACAAGCTGAGTGATGATTGGTTCTTCAGTGATGACACAAGCTGAGTGATGATAACTGTTTTATCATCATGAGGAGACAACGAGGACACTTTCTGTTGGACTGGAAGAGTAGAAACGTCTCTCGATCGTCTTGTAGCAGTCCAATTGTTTGACTTGCTATTTTACTTTGTTCGGGCTGATTTCCCTCATGACTGATCACAGGGGATTCAGAGCACCTGTGCACAGGTGGGGAGACTGACTCCTGATTTTAGGAGTGGAAGCAGCTTGGGGCATTTCCCTCCCAGCCAATCAGGGTGTGATGACACCCTGTTTGTTTGAAAGGCTTAAGAGAGGTGGGAAGTGGCACACCGGTGGCTCTCACCCTCACACTGAATCTGCCCCTGACCCGTTCTGAATCTGCCCCTGACCCGTTCTGAATCCCTCCCTGAATTACAGAGAACCTCATCCCCCCTTAGATTGTCAGCCAGAAACTCTGTTCTGTTTAGGCCCTCTTTGTTTTCTCGGCTGCCCACATCTTTTTTGAGGGAACCTTGTTTATTTGGGGAACCCCTTGAAACCCAAGCCCCTTTACACCTTCAGTTTACCATTTTATTTCCCTGGGGCTGGTAGGAGCACATTTGTTTATTATACCCAAAAGAGGCGTTTGTTTATTGTTTATTGTTTATTGTTTATTGTAGTGGACATTGGGCATTCCCCTAGTTTTGCATGTTTTCTGTTGATATTTTTCTGTAGGTTGGGCCGGCCTGTAAGGAATGTACAGCCAGTACCGCCACAGTCTCATGACTAAAGACAAAACAATGAAATCTGCATGATGAAATGATTATAACTCATATAATCGTATTATTATGATTTGTTAGAGAAAAGACTTGACCTGTTTTGTCTCTGCAGGTTTCTGATATTGAGAGTAAGATCGCTGCTCTGAACGCTGTCGGGTCGAAGAAGAAGGTCAGTCAGTTCTTGATGTTCAGGTCCAAACATAATGAAGAATCACAAAATGAGCAACTATGATTAAAACCTTTTGTCATAATATTTTAACGATAGAATCGTGTCACACGACTCGGTGTCATATTCATTTATTAAAAGATCAGGTCGCTCTTCATTCTACAGGTCAGCAGGTGGTAACACATTTTACATTTATTTTAAATTACCTCAAAACTTACTGTTAGACATGGATCAATAACATTCTGCTATTATCTCATAAATATCTATAATTCTTTGATATGTTTCAGGAAACTTTACTGACAGAAACCACGAGGAAGTTTCCTAAACTGAATCAGAGAACTGATCAGAACATTATTATTAAATCTCATTGAGGTTATTAAACTGGTGTCACTGTAAACCTTTAAATGAAGAATCACAGTTTTCTCAGAATGAAACGATGATCGTATCGATGTTAATAAGACTATGAATCATTTCATGAAGACGTGTTTGTCTCATCAGTATCTGATCATTTCACTTCCTGCGGTTCTGTTTGAATGAAAACAGGTTTCTGGATCTCATCAGAGGAAAAAACCAACACAAGACTTCTCCAGTAAGAAACCCTTTAATGTCCTCTACGACACACACACATTACACATATATATGATGAATGTTTACACATTTATTCTCTCTCATGATACAAAGTGTAAAGTTTTTCATTTCCTCTTCCTGTGTGACGACCGAGGTTTGTTTTCATCCTTCGATGTTGAGCTGGAAAACATATTTATATATATATATATATATATATATATATATATATATATATATATATATATATATGTATATATATATATATATATATATATGTATATATATATATATATATATATATATATATATATATATATATATATATACAGACGTATATATAAATCTATATAGAGATGTATACGTGTGTCTGTCCCTGGTTTAAAGTCTGAATGACAGTAAAGTGACATAATTTTCTAATCTTACAGTTGGACTTGTTTTAAGACTGAGTCATGAATTGATGATTATTGATTATAAATGTAATTGTGTTTATATTTATTTATATATAGCCTCAAAATATTGTGATATTATTTTCAGGCCTTACGGCCCGGCCCGACTTCTTCAGATGGTTGGATGAACGCAAACATGTTTTCAGACGTTGAGCAGTAATAAAGAGGATTTCATGTCCCGCTGACACAACGTGTTGTTGTCGTTGTTTTGTTGTCGTTGTTGTTGTTGTTGTTATTGTTTTTGGTGTTGTTGATGATGTTGTCGTTGTTGTTGTTGATGTCGTTGGTGTCATTGTTGTTGTTTTGTTGTCACTGTTGTTTTTGGTGTTGTCGTTGTTGTTGATGTTGTTGTCATTGTTGTTGGTGTCATTGTCATTTTGGTTGTTTGTGTCGACAGGAAACACCAACGGAGCTCAGTGGAAGTCAAACAACATGTAGCTGAGGTCCAACAGACGTGACGTCGTCTTCTTTCTTCTCTTCCTGTTTCAATCTTCACATTCAACTAAACTCTGCTGTTCACGAGTCAAACGGAGAAACGTGTTCGAGCGTCGTGAAAGAAAATCACTGTTAAAGTCACAAAGTGGGACCACAGCAGCAAACTGTAAAACATATGAGGAACCACAGCAGCACACTGTAAAACATATGAGGAACCACAGCAGCACACTGTAAAACATATGAGGAACCACAGCAGCACACTGTAAAACATATGAGGAACCACAGCAGCACACTGTAAAACATATGAGGAACCACAGCAGCACACTGTAAAACATATGAGGAACCACAGCAGCACACTGTAAAACATATGAGGAACCACAGCAGCACACTGTAAAACATATGAGGAACCACAGCAGCACACTGTAAAACATATGAGGAACCACAGCAGCACACTGTAAAACATATGAGGAACCACAGCAGCACACTGTAAAACATATGAAAGAAACATAAATCCAAATAAAATCAGAAAAAGATAAAAAAGTAAATCCAGATATATAAAGATTAAAGATTTGTTGTTACGTTAACAATCATACACAAACAAACAGAAGTTATCGTCAGCATAATGTGTGAAAGTTCAAAATATTTTTAAAGTAATAAACGCAGACAGAAAAATAAAAGTCAAAGATGAAAAAATAATAAAAGACATAAAAATTACAAAATGTTCAAACACCAAAACAAAAATAAAGTCCAAACTTAAAGCTTCTTATAATAAACAGATGTTTTTAAAAATAATAAAAATTATATTCTTTAAAAAGTCGACAAGAATCTATAAATGTTTTCAAATTCAAAAAATAAACAATTTAATTTTCTGATGTGAACACTGAGATAAAATAAAGATATAACATTTATGGAGGATTACAGTTACAAAGAGTCACTGAGCCATAAAGATAAAATAATATAAAGATAAACTGAATAAACAGAATCAGTGTGATGATGAATTTAATGAGTTAAAGATGTGACATAATTTGTTTTTATTAATAAACCCAATAAACATTTCATGATGAAAACAAACAAATATTCAATTTAAGCGTGTAAACCTTTTTGGCCCTGTTGAGCTTCCGTACTTTCATTAATCAGCTGTTAGAAAAAAGGTTGATCCGTTTCATGTTTGCAGCATTTCTGATCACTTCTGATCAATATTCAGTAGAAACACAAAGTGTCCTCATGTTGTCTGTATGAATGTATTGATTGATTGACTGCTGCTTGTAAACTGGATGTTATTGATCAGTATGGGTAATATTCAATGTTTATGAGATTTAAATGTTCAGTTTGATTTATTGATTGTTGATGAAAGGAAATACTGTGTCTCTGATCAATAAACGACAGGATAAACTTTGGGACGACGAGTTATTGATTCTGCCAAAATAAAAGGAACCACTTGGATGCTTTTTTTATTTTGAAAGAGCTAACCGGAAGCAGTATCCAGCCGGACTTCACTCTGAGAGATAAAAAAATAAAAGACTGATGTGAAGTGATGACAAACTGTAGAGAATCATCTTCCTGTGGAAACTTTCAGAATAAAAGCATTTCTGATGACCTGTCATTTCTGCATTCTTTTTGTTCTTTTTAAAAAATATATATAATAATAATAATAATAATAATAATATCATTTTATATATTTTGGGAGAGAATTTATATTACTTCATTTATATTATTTCATTAATATGTAATTTATATTTTAGAGCCTTCAGATAAAAAGTTTAATAAATAAATTAATGTTCTGAACAGTATCTGTACTACAGTAATACTACAGTGATACTACAGTAATACTACAGTGATACTACAGTAATACTACAGTGATACTACAGTAGTACTACAGTAATACTACAGTGATACTACAGTGATACTACAGTGATACTACAGTAATACTACAGTGATACTACAGTGATACTACAGTAATACTACAGTGATACTACAGTAGTACTACATTGATACTACAGTAATACTACAGTAATACTACAGTAGTACTACAGTGATACTACAGTAGTACTACATTGATACTACAGTAGTACTACAGTGATACTACAGTAGTACTCTGCTAATAACAATATGACTTTGACTTATATACAAAACAATAAACGTAATTAAAACAAGGACTACAGCAGCAGCTGGACACAGTAGGAAAGTACTGTCAGAACTGGGCCCTGGCAGTAAACATGAAGAAAACTAATGTCATGATCTTTCAAAAACACCCCATAGTCAGGAGAACAAACACCAACTTACCATAAATGATCACATCATTGAACGCAGCATGAGTTATAGCTACCTTGGTAAAACCATTACAGCATCAGGAGTTTCAACATGGCAGTGAACGCACTAAAAGAAACAGCTGGAAGAGCCCTACATGCAATTAAGAGAACATTTTATCATTTCCAAATTCCAGTCAAAATCTGGCTTCACATATTTGATAGTGTCATCCAGCCCACTGCGCTGTACGCTAGTGAAGTCTGGGTCCACTCAGTCATCAGAGCTGAACCCGCTGGGACAAACATCCAGCAGAGTCTTTACATGCAGAGTTCAGCAGACACATTTTACACACACACAGAAACACACCAACAAATGCATGTAGAGCAGAATGAGGCAGATACCCACTGATAATTAACATCCAACAGAGAACGCTCAACTTTTAACCAGCTGAAATCCAGCCAGAGACGCCCTCCACTCCAAAGCCTCCAGACTCAAGAGCTGAGCCCAGAAAAGAGTCCCTATGTCAGCTGGTACTGAGGCTGACTGCCCCCTCTCAGACAGTCTGACCAGCCTCACAACAACACTGCTCTCCAAACACCAATCAGAGGAAAGCACATTATAACACAATGTAAAGAAACCTGCCGGGAACATTGGAAAGAAGAAACTAAAAGCCAAAGTGGATCAGAACGTTATCTCGCCCTAAAAAGAGACGATGAAGAGCAGAACATCTCTCTGCTGTCAGAGATAGGAAGCAGAGACAGATGCTCACCAAGTACAGGCTCAGTGACCACAAACTGACCATCCAAACAGGAAGACACAAACAATCACGGCAACCAAAAGACAACACAACATGTGGTCACTGCTGGACAGGTGAGGCTGAGACAGAGATGCACTTTCTCCTACAATGTAAAGCATTCAACGAAAGCAGGAACATTTATTTTAACAAGTTCAACTCTGTAATCTCAGAGTTCAAAGAGCTGAACCACCTCTCAACATTAAAATACTCCTGGGAGAAGGAGACAGGGCATACCTGCTGCCCAATATGTGTCACCATGCACACCTGAGACACACACACACACACACACACACACACACACACACGCACACACACACACACACACACACACACACACACCACACACACGCACACACACCACACACACACACAGTATATATAATTAATGTAAATCAATCTTGGTGTTGTGTTTGTGTTGTTATTTGTTGTGTTCTGTCCGAGTGTTGGACGAGTTGTGTTTTGATGCTTTGGCAACATTGTTGTTAAACTTTCATGCCAATAAAGCTCCTTTGAATTGAATTGAATTAAATTAAAAAAAACATGATGTACAATCAGCACAAACATGAAGTATAAGAAATTATCAGTTTTATTATAATTATTAAAAAAAATAACAATGACAACAACAATTTTATTTTGAAAGGACACTTTCTGTGTGTGTGTGTGTGTGTAAGATGACGGAGGGAACATCCGCCCCACCACAATAAAAGTCTCCTCTCTCCGCTGTCACACTGCGGACCGTGTCGTCAGGGCGCGTTCACGGCCCGGTTCCAGCCCACCTGCGGCTCACCTGACAGGGTCACCTGTGTGTACTTCACGGTCCCGAAGGAAACGGAACCCGCCTCACTCCTCCGGCGGATTAACGAGCTCACCGGCCGCGTTACCGACGCTGCGGTGACGGGTTGTCCTCACCGTGATGTCACCAGAGGCAACCAGCAACCACCGCATCCACCGCAACCAGCGCAACCACCGCATCCACCGCATCCACCGCATCCACCGGTGAGTGAGCGTCCCTGTCCTTCCCCGTCGTGTCGTCGGCGGCCGGCTAACGTGAGCTAGCTGACGGGATGAACGGCGGCTCGGCCCGCAGCCGCTCCGGACCCGCTCCGGCCGCAGAGTAGCGTCAGAACACATCACGTTTTCTCTCGGACGGTTTTATTTTGTGTGGTTTCGCTGGTGGACACTGAGTTCGGATGTTCCGGACCAC
>NC_133238.1:13789646-13799646 GCF_040436345.1 Pagrus major
CAGGCGGAGGCGAGGCTGGCAGCCAAGCGAGCAGCAAGAGCCGAGGCCCGAGAGATCAGGATGAAGGAGCTGGAGAAGCAACAGAAAGAGGTATGGAGGCTTTTATTCTGAAATCAACACACGCATCACATCCTGTCACCTGATTGGTCCACAGGGCTGAACAGGCTTCATGATTGGCACTTTACATTTCACACAGGGAAGCTGAGGAGTCACATGATGCCGTTTGTTATTTAAATAGAACTGTTGAACTGAGTCTGGTTTGTGTTTGTGGAACTAAAGATCTGATTGGTTCTTAAAACCTGATGAGCTCCAGGTGAGTTCACCTGAGGCCCATCCTACAGAGGTCAAGGGTCAGGCTGAGAGTGTGAGTGAGTCAGTCGGATGGTTGTGTGGTGTGTGGTGGTGTCAGTCCTCAGCTCTCTGGTGAGTAACTTCATTATTTATATCAATACGACAGCTGATGTTATTGATCGATGTGTTAGAATATGACATCACCTCCGATCAGAGCAGCTTTTTAACATCTGAGGTTTAATTATAGCAAAGTTCTGTCGTTTTCACACAAAGAGAAACCAGACACTCCGGACCAACTTTAGACTTTTTAAACTTTTTAAACTGCTGGGACAAACTTTAACAGGAATAAAGGTGCAGAAACATGTTTTTATTATAATTGCAGCACACTCAACAAAGAGTCTGATATTATCAGGTTGTTATTAAAACTATGAATCGATATAAACGTGTAAAACAAACAGACGACATGTTTGATTCTGAGTTTAATGAGCTGTGACACAGTTCTGGCGCGGGTCATACGATTAGAAGCAAATAATGAAAGAAGCTTTTTAAATGAGATCACTGAAAGAAAAGAAGAGACGCTGATGGTTCTGGTGGTTCTGATGGTTTGTAGATGATTATCATGTGGGTGATTTTTCTGATGATAACTGCGTGACTTTGGCTCTGATGTAACTTCCTCTCACACGACGCCCCGCCCACAACATGATCTGATTATTGATTATTGTCTGATTAACAGCCTGTAAACAATCAAACAATCTGCAGTAATGAGACGACTGTGAGACGAGGTAGGTGACAGCAGGACAGAACAATGTTTCTCCGAAGCTTCTCTGAGTCTGTTGACACAAATCATCTTATTGATTATTGGACACAGTTCAGCTCTGATAGGAAACAGTAACATTAGAAACATCCTGACTCGTCTCATCAGTCACTCTGTTGTCTCCACAACATGTAGACGAGTCTTCATCATGACCAACAATACAAAAACTCTGTGGATGTGTTGATCAGTGCTGATCAGTCCTAATCATCAGTGATCAGGACTGATCAGCAGTGATCAGGACAGGGAGTCTGTTGTAATCTTTGTCTTGGTGATTTAATTCCTTCACCGTTCCTCCTCTAACCCTCGTCCTCATTCAGTCCTGATGGATTCTTTGATCGTAATTGATATGTGAAGCATCCATTCAATTCACTGTGGTTTCACTATGACCTCTGACCTCTGGCCTCTTGTTTCTAAAGTCCAGTCTCTCCTCTTGTTTCTCCTCCTGCCTGCTGTAGCTGTTTCACAGCCACAAGGTACGACTAACTCCACCTTCAATCTACACTGCTGTGTTTGTTTTCCACCTCTAGGAGCTCCGGCCGGGTGGAGCTTACCGCTCAGAAGTCACACTGAGTTCGTAGCCACAGGAAATGGTAATTTTACCTCTGTGTGCTAAGCTCCGCCCACCTGCCACGCCAAGAGGTTTTAAACAAACTCACCTGTTGTTCTCTTTGAACTTAAGGTCCTGTTTCCATCCTGTTCTAACATGTCTCCTCCTCCTCCTGCAGAAGTATTATGGTCTGGATAATAAGTGGGGTCACATTGAACAGTGGATGGTAGGACTGCTCTTACACCTGTTGGCACTCTTCTAGACCCTATAGGACTGTTCTAGACCCTATAGGACTGTTCTAGACCATATAAGACTGTTCTAGACTCTATAGGACTGTTCTGGACCCTAGAGGACTGTTCTAGACCATATAAGACTGTTCTAGACTCTATAGGACTGTTCTGGACCCTAGAGGACTGTTCTAGACCCTATAGGACTGTTCTAGACCCTATAGGACTGTTCTAGACCATATAAGACTGTTCTAGACTCTATAGGACTGTTCTGGACCCTAGAGGACTGTTGTAGACCCTAGAGCACTGTTCTAGACCCTATAGGACTGTTCTAGACCCTAGAGCACTGTTCTAGACCCTATAGGACTGTTCTAGACCCTAGAGGACTGTTCTAGACTCTATACAACTGTTCTAGACTCTATACGACTGTTCTAGACCCTAGGGGACTGTTCTAGACTCTAGGGGACTGTTCTAGACTCTATAAGACTGTTCTAGATGCTATAGGACTGTTCTAGACCATAGAAGACTGTTCTAGACTCTAGAGGTCTGTTCTAGTCTCTATAGGACTCTATAGAACTGTTCTAGACCGTATAGGACTGTTCTAGACCCTAGAGGACTGTTCTAGACCATATAAGACTGTTCTAGACTCTATAGGACTGCCTGGACCCTAGAGGACTTTTCTAGACTCTATATGACTGTTCTAGACCCTAGAGGACTGTTCTAGACCCTAGAAGACTGTTCTAGACTCTATAGGACTGTTCTAGACCCTATAAGACTGTTCTAGACCCTAGAGGACTGTTCTAGACCCTAAAGGACTGTTCTAGACTCTATAGGGCTGTTCTAGACTCTAAAGGACTGTTCTAGACCATAGAAGACTGTTCTAGACTCTAGAGGTCTGTCCTAGTCTCTATAGCACTCTATAGAACTGTTCTAGACCCTAGAGGGCTGTTCTAGACTCTAAAGGACTGTTCTAGACCATAGAAGACTGTTCTAGACTCTAGAGGTCTGTCCTAGTCTCTATAGCACTCTATAGAACTGTTCTAGACCCTAGAGGACTGTTCTAGACTCTATAAGACTGTTCTAGACCCTAGAGCACTGTTCTAGACCCGATAGAACTGTTCTAGACTCTACAGGACTGCTCTGGACCCTAGAGGACTGTTCTAGACTCTAGCGGTCTGTTCTAGACTCTAAAGGACTGTTCTAGACCCTAGAGGACTGTTCTAGACCCCAGAGGACTGTTCTAGACCCTAGAGGACTGTTCTAGACCCCAGAGGACTGTTCTAGACTCTAGAGGACTGTTCTAGACCCCAGAGGACTGTTCTAGACCCTAGAGGACTGTTCTAGACCCCAGAGGACTGTTCTAGACTCTAGCGGTCTGTTCTAGACTCTAAAGGACTCTATAGGATTGTTCTAGACTATATTGGACTCTGTAGAACTGTAGTTAGACTCTTTAGGACTTCCTGGACTCTGCTGGACTATTGTGGTCTGTGTATGAACTGCTCTCTGACTCATGAAGACCTCATATCTGTTAAAAGTGATTTGTGTGGTCAGCTGTGAACTTTGACTTCTGTGTCAGTGAGTCCACCGACCAGCAGCTGGAGGTCAGAGATCAGACCAGTCCGACCCCTGCTGACCCAGTTCCTCCCTGGGACGGGTCCAGTTCGAGCTGTTGAAGAGGTTTTCATGTGTCGGTCTGCAGACGAGCATGAAGCAGCATGTTGTTGTGTTTCACTGCTGATGTTTGTTTGTTCTGCACGCGCTCAGACAGACTCACACCACAGCTCCTCCTCCTCCTCCTGCTCCTCCTCTTGCTCCTCCTGCTCCTGCAACTCCTCCTCCTCCTCCTGCTCCTGCTGCTCCTCCTGCTCCTCCTGCTCCTCCTCCTCTCCTTTCCTCCTCCTCCCCTTTCCTCCTCCTCCTGCTCCTCCTGCCCCTTCAACTCCTCCTCCTGCTCCTGCAACTCCTCCTGCTCCTGCTCCTGCTCCTCCTCCTCCTCCTCCTGCTCCTGCATGTTTGTTTACAGTTAATCTTTATAAACATTCATCTTCTCTCATGTTTTAGTTTTTATTTGATTTAATTAGTTTAAAGTTGTATTTATTATTTATTAGTTTAATTAAAGTTGTATTTATTATTTATTATTATTAGTTTGATTGTCATCATGTACTTTGTGTTTTATTTAACTTGATTTTATTTTGAAGGTGTGTTTTGGGGATCACTGATGTCACATGACCTGCAGGGTTTAGTCACAGTGACGCCCTCAGTCATGTCCGACAGGAGCGTGAGCTGCCTGTGTGTTTTGTCCCTGAGTGGTGTCTGTCAGGAGGTGTTTGTGTTGATGACAGAGCTGTCAGTCAGCTGCTCTTCTTCTTCTACAGTTTCAGCTCTTTGACTTGTCTGTTGTCTTTCTTCTTCGTGGCCTTTCAGGAGGACAGTGAGCGGTACTCTCGCCACTCACGGAGACACGCTTCGGTCTGTATCTCTGTCTGTCTTCACTCTTTAGACTTCTACTTCTTCCTGTTCAGTCTCTGTTACTTCCTGTTCAGTCTCTGTTACTTCCTGTTCCCGTGCTGATCAGATATTTAAAAATGACTGCGTGCATCATGGTTCAGCATGTGTCAGCACACTGATAAAAGTTATCATGTTGGACTTCAGAAGCTCTGATAAAGGGTTCTGTCCTCCACGGCCCACCTGTAGACGCGTGGTCACCTGCTGATGATTGGACCAGTCAGCTTTAGAGGGGGAAGTGTCAGATTTGTTGGACCTGCTGCACGCTCTCAAACAACACCTACTGTCAGCGTCGGGGTCACAAGTTTACAAGTGTAATGAAGTGACAGGAAGGTTTAATACAAAGAAAATCATCCAGACCCAGGAGCAGGAGCAGGAGCAGGAGCAGGAGCAACTGCAGGAACAAGTCAATGAGCAGGATCAAGTCAGCTAGCAGGGCCGAGAGCAGGAGCAGGACAATAAGCGGGAGCATGTAGGAGTAGAAAGAAAGGGCAGGTCCAAGAGCAAGACGAAGAGCAAATGCAGGACCAGTAGAAGGTCCAAGATCAAGAGCAGGTCCAGGCCCAGGGCAAGGGGCGTTAATAGGAGAAGGAGCTGGTCCATGGGAAGGACCAGGAGCAGAAGCGAGACCATGAGCAGGTCCAAGAGTAGGACCAGGGTCAGGTACAAGTCCAACAGGAGGAGCAGGTGCAAGAGCAGCAGGTCCAAGAGCAGGACCATAGGAAGGAGCAGGTTCAAGATGAGAAGTATGAGCGACAGCAGAGCCATAAGTAAGTCCAAGACCAGGAGCAGTTCAACAACAGGGGGAGGAGCAGGAAGAAGCTGTAGGTCCAAGAACAGGGCCAGGAGCAGAAGCAGGTCCAGTAGTTGATCCAAGAGCAGTATGAGGATCAGGAGCAGGTCCAAGAGCAGCAGGTTGAAGAGCAGGAACAGGTCAACAAACAGGAACAGGTCCAAGGATAAGAGCAGGTCCTAACCCGAAAGAGCAGGATCAGGTCCAGGATCAGGTCCAGGATCAGGTCCAGGATCAGGTCCAGACTGGTGGAGCTGGTCTGTGTGTGTGTGTGTGTTTGTGTTTGTGTGTGTGTGTGTGTGTGTGTGTGTGTGTGTGTGTTAAACTGTCTTTGTGTTTGCAGATGTCAGATGATGAGGAGAGGATGTCTGTGGGCAGTCGGGGAAGCTTCAGGGTGAGCATGAACATGGACACATGGACATGAACACATGGACACATGAACATGAACACATGGACACATGGACATGAACACATGGACACATGGACATATGAACACATGGACACATGAACATGGACACATGTACACATGTACACATGAACATGGACACATGAACATATGGACACATGAACACATGGACATGAACACATGGACACATGAACATGAACACATGGACATGGACACATGGACATGAACACATGAACATGGACATGGACACATGGACATATGAACACATGGACACATGAACACATGAACACATGGACACATGAACATGGACACATGGACACATGGACACATGAACATGGACACATGAACACATGGACACATGAACATGGACACATGAACATGAACACATAGACACATGAACACATGGACACATGACCATGAACAAATGGACACATGGACATGGACACATGGACATGAACACATGGACACATGAACATATGGACACATGAACACATGGACGCGTGAACATGAACACATGGACACATGGACATGGACACATGGACATGAATACATGGACACATGGACATGAACACATGGACACATGAACATGAACACATGGACACATGAACACATGAACATATGAACACATGGACAAATGAACACATGAACATGGACACATGAACACATGAACATATGGACACATGGACACATGAACATGGACACATGAACACATGGACACATGAACACATGAACATATGAACACATGGACAAATGAACACATGAACATGGACACATGAACACATGAACATATGGACACATGGACACATGAACATGGACACATGAACACATGGACACATGGACACATGAACACATGGACACATGAACATATGAACACATGGACAAATGAACACATGAACATGGACACATGAACACATGGACACATGGACACATGAACATGGACACATGGACACATGAACACATGAACATGAACACATGAACATGAACACATGAACACAGCCTTGCTCTCGTGTCCAGCTGTGATCTCATAACTCATTAATAAGCTTACATTAATAACGAAAATTAATAAATAAAATGCAGACAAAGATTTTCAGTGGGATCAGAGTGACACACAACACCTGATCAATAATCAATAACAGCTGCAGGTCACGTGTCTGATCCTGATCTATAATCAATACCAGCTGCAGGTCACGTGTCTGATCCTGATCTATAATCAATACCAGCTGCAGGTCACGTGTCTGATCCTGATCAATAATCAATAACAGCTGCAGGTCACGTGTCTGATCCTGATCTATAATCAATACCAGCTGCAGGTCACATGTCTGATCCAACATGTATCGTTTAAAAACATCCTACAGACACAAAATATGTTAGAAAATCACAAAAACAACAAACAAGCACCAAAACTGCTGTTGATCAATAAAATATCAGTATCAATAACCCAACTGAATGTGACGTCAACCTGCTTGATGTTACACCTTAAATTGTCTGTTTTATGAGTGGAGTCTGGTCTGTTATTCTCGTCTGCAGACCTCAGTGCTGTTCACTGATGCTCCTCGCTCTCTGGGCTGCAGGGTCGGTGTCTGATGTCACTTCCTGTTTGTTGTGTGTGCTGTCAGTAGGTGTCACGCAGGTGGAGGTAGATCAGTGGTAGGTGGTGACGTGTAGTAGACGTGTAGCTTCAGTTTTAAATTTAAAAAATCATTTCAGCTGTAAAATGAAATCATTCACATTTTCATAAACTTCATAAAACAAACAAAATATATTTTGTTTGTTTTATGTTGACCTCTTTAAGAAGTCCCGCCCACAGAGCAGTAAGAGCAGCTCTGATTGGCTGGCTACTATCTGTCCGACCAATCGGAGGTCTCGCTGTTCCACCTTTTATTTTTAGTGGTTTGGATGAACTGATATAAAGCACAGCAGATGATAATTAATTTCATTATTGATCAACACGGCGAGAAAATACGTTTGTTTACTTCCATCAATGATTTAAACAACAAATACTGACTGAAGCTAATTCTGCTCTTTTCCTTCCTTCTTTCCTCCTCCTCCTCCCTCCCCTCCTCCTCCTCCTCCTCCTCCTCCTCCTCCTCCTCCTCCTCCTCCTCCTCCTCTTCCTCCTCCCTCCCCTCCTCCTCCTCCTCCTCCTCCTCCCCCTCATCCTCCCTCCCTCTCTCATCCTCCCTCCCCTCCTCCTCCTCCTCCTCCCTCTCCTCCTCCCTCCCCTCCTCCTCCCCCCATCCTCCCTCCCTCTCTCATCCTCCCTCCCCTCCTCCTCCTCCTCCCTCTCCTCCTCCCTCCCCTCCTCCCCCTCCCCCTCATCCTCCCTCCCCTCCTCCTCCTCCTCCCTCTCCTCCCCCCATCCTCCCTCCCTCTCTCATCCTCCCTCCCCTCCTCCTCATCCTCCCTCCCTCTTTCCTCCTCCCTCCCTCCTCCTCCTCCTCCCTCCCCTCCTCCTCCTCCTCCTCCTCCTCCTCCTCCTCCTCCCCCTCATCCTCCCTCCCTCTCTCATCCTCCCTCCCCTCCTCCTCATCCTCCCTCCCTCTTTCCTCCTCCTCCTCCCCCTCCCTTATTCTCCTCCTCCCCCTCATCCTCCCTCCTCCTCCTCCTCCCTCTCCTCCTCGCTCCCCTCCTCCTCCTCCTCCTCCTCCTCCCTCCCCCCCTCCCCCCCTCCTCCTCCTCCCTCCCTCCTCCTCCTCCTCCCTCCCCTCCTCCTCTCCACCTCCCCTTCCCTCCTCCTCCTCCTCCCCCAGCCTTCAGACTACAGTGGGTTTTTGGGCTCCAGCTCTCGGGCCTCCTCCAGGGCCAGTTCAGCTCGTGCCAGCCCAGTGGTGAGCTCTCGTCTCTGGGTGTGTGTGTGACCATGCTCTCCTCTCGCTCCTTGTTCTCCTCTTTCTGTCATGTTTCTATCAACACTGGACGGATCAATAAGGTCCATGTCGGCCCAGTGTCTGTCTCCACCTGCTGGCCACGCTGTCCACCTGCAGCTTCAGTCAGTCAGCCTGTATGAAGCAGTTTAAACTAATCAATCAGTGATCGATCAGTAACGTGTGTGTCTGTGTGCAGGTGGAGGAGAGGCCTGACAGAGAGGCAGTTTAAACTAATCAATCAGTGATCGATCAGTAACGTGTGTGTCTGTGTGTGCAGGTGGAGGAGAGGCCTGACAGAGACTTCCTGGATAAAGTAAGTTCATCTCTTTGTTCTCTGGTCTTCATGTTGTTGTGCTTCAGTCTGTCCTCCAGAACACTTTCAATAAAGTTGTGAAGGTTTGAACATAAAAAACACAGACTCAAAAGTTTTACCCCTAAATGTTCTTTATAAATATGAAAAAATGATTCATCTATAAAACAAAATTCTGTTATTCTGTTAATTATTCTGTAAAACACTGAATTTTTGTTGATTTTGATTTCTTTGTTATTTTAAATCTGATTTAATTTAGCTAAATGTTCTGAAATGTAATCCTGTCGATAAGATAACTGGATCCCTCTCGGCTTTAATGTGATGTGATGAAGATGTTTCTCCTGCTCCTCCTCTTCCTCCTCCTCCTCCTCCTCAGGGTTCGAGGACGGCCTCCACTCTCTCCGCCGCCACACTGGCCTCTCTGGGCGGAGCTTCGTCTCGCAGAGGCAGCTGTGACACGTCATTCTCCGTGGAGACGGAGGCGTCAATCAGAGACATGAAGGTAATCTATTACTTTACAGAGAAATAATAACAGTTATTTTTCTCATGACTCCGACAGAAGAATGACATCAGTGTATTAATAATAATAATAATAATAATAATAATAATAAAAATAATAAAAATAATAATACAAATAATAATGATGATGATGATGATGATGATGATGATGATGATGATGACGATGATGTGTGTGTTGAGGACTCTCTGGCCGAGGTGGAGGAGAAGTACCGTAAGTCGATGGTTTCTAATGCTCAGCTTCACAACGAGAAGTCGACTCTGATGTATCAGGTGGAAACTCTGAAGGAGGAGCTGAGCGACATGGAGGAGCTGCTGTGGGAGTCACGGCGACACTGTGACAACACCAGCAAGGTCAGAGGTCACACTGGGGTCATACTGAGGTCACACTGGGGTCATACTGAGGTCATACTGAGGTCATACTGGGGTCATACTGAGGTCATACTGAGGTCACACTGGGGTCATACTGAGGTCATACTGAGGTCATACTGGGGTCATACTGAGGTCATACTGAGGTCACACTGGGGTCATACTGAGGTCATACTGAGGTCACACTGGGGTCATACTGAGGTCATACTGGGGTCACACTGGGGTCACACTGGGGTCACACTGAGGTCACACTGAGGTCACACTGAGGTCATACTGAGGTCATACTGAGGTCACACTGAGGTCACACTGAGGTCACACTGGGAATACACTTGGTGAAGTCAAAGATAAGTGGTTC
>NC_133238.1:13804646-13807146 GCF_040436345.1 Pagrus major
GCGCGATCGCTGTTGGATCTATAAACGGTCACCAAACAGAATTTCCAGCAGCAAAACCAAACCCGGCGCTTTGAAACCAGTGAAGAGGTTGGATAAACCGGCCGGAGAGAGACGAGACAGAACCCAGAAACTTCCAGGCAGAACCGAAGGTGCAAGAAAACTACCAAGAAACAACGGAGATGAAAAGGAACCGAACAAGAACTTTCAGATCAGACAGGAAGGAAATCCTTTGTTTAGAGATGAAGGCGTTAAAAAACAGCAGATGAAAAATGAGCCAGGAGCTGCGAGAAAAGCTGCCATCGCCCGACTGGCTGCTGAGGATCAGGACTTTAAAGGCAGGGCTGAACCTCAGAGTGAAGCTGGAGTGAAATCATGTGAAGCATCGAACCAGGACGAGCTTGTGACTCACGACTCTCCTGACAACCAGATATCTGTAACTCAGATGAGTCATGGAGGAACTCAGCTGTTAGTACATCCAACAGAAAATCAGTTTGTAGATTCAGTTTCAGCTGCTCGCAGAACTTCTGCTGAAAAAGTCTACAGATCCAGACTTGTTCCACCTCGACCCGCAAAAGACATGATCCTGGACAACAAGGCGGTCGTGTCGAGTCTCATGGCTGCTGCCGTGAGCTGCTGCCAAGATGGAGAATCATCCAGGAGTGTGAGCTGTTCACAGAGAGTGTCTGATATCACAGCGTTCCCCTCATCAGTGGACAGCTTGAGGGAAAATGAATGTGTTGATAAGACGGTTGAATTGGAAGGTGAACCGTGTGATGGACCAAGATTTGAAGACACAAAAGTTCTGACAGATTTAGTAGAAAACAGGACGGTGGTGATGGATAAGAGCTCTCAAAGTCAGATTCACAAGGCTGAATTAAGTTGCTGTGGTGTATCTGAAGGTCCGAGCCTTGAAACCAAACTGAAACCATCAGAACTTCATGACACAATCAGTGGAGGAACATCTGATTCACCTGAGAAGATTCAGAACTGGAGGACTTGTGAAGGTGAACCAGTTAGAGAAGCTGTTCAAATTCAAGACAAATTCTCTGAATGTGTTGAACGTTACAACCAGACAGAAACACCGGTGTCGTCGACTCCGGTGTCGTCGACTCTGTCCCCACTTGTCCCGGTGCAGATGTTGAAGGACTGGGGTGGTTTCGAACAGACGATTCAAAACATTCTGAGAGGGTTTGTTGAAAATCAAGGTTTTGCTGACGAAATCTTAAGAATTTTTCCTGCAGTGCCAGACTCTCTCAGCCAGTGGATTTCAGAGGTGGAGGAGAAGCTGAAGATCATCACAGAAAATGTGTCAGATCAGCCTGATGCAGCCGGTCCAAACAGAACATCAGAAGATCCAGAAAGTGTTGAACAGAGTTCTGCCGGACCTCCTGCATCCATCAAAGACCGTCCAGTGTCAGGGAGGTGTGAAGCAGCCTCTCTGGAGGTACGTCCTCAAATCAATGTCTCCATGAACTCAGGGAACATTTGTGTAGAAGTTCAAGATCCTCCAAACGATGACCAGGGAGCAACAGGAAGTACCTCAGACGCCATGTTGTGTATTTCTGACTTTCAGGTGGAGGTCACTGAATCCGCTCGGGTCGATTCTGTTGACGTCAAAGAAGAAAGGCAAAGTGATCCAATGATGCTGAGCTGCTCAGAGGATTTCATTCTGGTTGAATCTTACTTCGCTGAGTCTGAGTGTGATCAGGGTTTGATGGACTCATCGAGGAGTCAGGATGAAGTGGAGGAGAGACAGATTGTTCAGAGCTGCCATCTTGTTCCAGCTGATGAAGACGTTGAGGAGCAACAAAAAATCCGTCGAACGTTCTCGCCAAACTCTCACGTGGCTCAAAGTTCAAAGATCACACGACTCATAGAAACGACTGCGGATGAAATCAAGGCGATGGCTGTTCCAGAGTTAGTGGTGATGAGTTTACAACAAGGGAGAGCTGTCAACAAGTCAACATGGTGGACAGCCGAGGATCTGGAGGAGCCGTCAGCTGAAGACGTGGACAGCTGTGAGGAGGTTGACGAGGAGGCAACACAGCAACCGGCAACGCAACAACATTGTCAACCTGCGACGGAGGTTGTCATTGAAGATGTTAAAGTCATTCCGGTGGAGAGCGGCGTCAAACTCCAGAGAGGACGGAAGGGATTCAGTCAAGACAAACACAACACCGACTGCAAGATTTCATGATTTCATGACGTCATCAGTGAAGTTAATTTAACTTAACTCGTTAACTCAACCTGGCTGAAGATTTGAAGATCCACCTGTCAGAACCTCTGAAGCTCCCGGACCAACACTTTAAAGCTTGTTTGTGTAAAGTTGAAGTTAAAGGCTGTTTTATGGCCTTTTTCCTGTGGAACGTTGAAACAGGACAAGTGTGGATTCATGTCATTATAATGTTTTCGATCAGATCAGCTGTTTCTTATCATCATTTTATAAACATAAAGTCTTAAAATAAACCTACAGAGAAACGTTTTGAATCCTTCATGAGCC
>NC_133238.1:13812146-13852146 GCF_040436345.1 Pagrus major
CTTCAGGTGTGACAGTAAAGACCAGAGCAGACCAGCATCCAGCCCCACCCACCACGCTGACTGAGGAGGGCGTGGCCTCGTGTGCTCATGTACATATAGAGCAGGTGGAGACTCACCTGGATCACCTGGATCACCTGGATCACCTGGTTCAGGCACTCGGGATGTAAAATCACCAGCTTGTGAATGTCTGTCAGGACTCATCGCTAAGTGAATGAACACATGAGGAGGTTGTTTCCATGACAACCAACTCCTCGTTAAAGGCTTCAGTTTGTCTCCATGACAACCAGCTCCTTGCACATTTAAAACATTGATGACGCAATAAAACTACTGTTCCTGAATGTAAGCAGAGCAGCAAACATCCTCAAGTTCTTCACCTGCAGGAGGACGGGACCGGGCCCAGATCGCCATGGTGACGGGGATCTGACTGATGTCGCCATGGTGACGGGGAGTAAGATTAGGTCGGAGTCGTTTGATCAACAAGGTTTAATACTTGATCTGTGTGAACTCTGATCTGATCAGAGGAGAACTTTAATGCATTTAATTGTGTCCTATTGATTAGGATGTGGGTTATCAATACAACATGATCAGGGGTTATTGATCAGTGTGACGGGTGTGAAAGGGGTTTGAGAAGCACGACAATAAACTGATGCAACATCTCAGTCCGACTGTTTGTTTATGACCAAGACTTCCTGCTCACAACCACCTGAACCCCATCAGACAGGTGACGCACCTGAACACCACAGAGTGACCTCACCATCAGACAGGTGACGCACCTGAACACCACAGAGTGACCTCACCATCAGACAGGTGACGCACCTGAACACCACAGAGTGACCTCACCATCAGACAGGTGACGCACCTGAACACCACAGAGTGACCTCACCATCAGACAGGTGACGCACCTGAACACCACAGAGTGACCTCACCATCAGACAGGTGACACACCTGAACACCACAGAGTGACCTCACCATCAGACAGGTGACACACCTGAACACCACAGAGTGACCTCACCATCAGACAGGTGACGCACCTGAACACCACAGAGTGACCTCACCATCAGACAGGTGACGCACCTGAACACCACAGAGTGACCTCACCATCAGACAGGTGACGCACCTGAACACCACAGAGTGACCTCACCATCAGACAGGTGACGCACCTGAACACCACAGAGTGACCTCACCATCAGACAGGTGACGCACCTGAACACCACAGAGTGACCTCACCATCAGACAGGTGACGCACCTGAACACCACAGAGTGACCTCACCATCAGACAGGTGACACACCTGAACACCACAGAGTGACCTCAACATCAGACAGGTGACACACCTGAACAACGTTGTAAAAAGCACCTGAGCTGTGACGTGATTCAGGTGAACGGGAACAGGAAGTGACAGCGTACAGGATCTGAAGCCTAAAGCAGTTTCAAAATAAAACAAACAGAGTTAAATGAAAAACAAGCAAATTAAAAACAAAGTATAAAAAGTTTAAAACATGAAACCAGATTGAGACTGTAACTGGTCCGGTCCGGTCCGGGTCCCCTCAGGTCCACCATGTTGTCAGCCCTCACTGGTTAATGTATTCTGGTCAGGTCCGGGTCTCCTCAGGTCCACCATGTTGCCAGCCCTCTCTGGTTAATGTATTCTGGTCAGGTCCGGGTCTGGTTTCCCACGAGTCCGTCTGGGATCTGGTCCAACCTTCAGACCTCCAGTTAACCCCTCGCTGACTGAATGTTTTGTCTCAGCAGCGTCTCTCTCACTCTGACGCTCATTTGCACCGTCTGACCTGAATGCAGCATTAATGTGGTCGTCATGGTAACAGCCCTGTGCCTTGTGTCACTGAAAGGGACCGAGGCAGCCAATCAGAACACTTGTAGCCCCCCAGCAGAGAGTTAAAGGACACTTCAACGTCCAGAGTGAAACCAGTCCAGCTCTGGACAGGAAGCAGAGGATTCTGGGAAGACTGATCCCGTGGGACACCGAAGGAAACTCAGCTGATGTCAGGACGAGCCGTCGAAGTCCTGCAGTGGGCAGGAAGGGAACGCCGGCCCACAGGCTCCTCCTCCTCACCACACCTGTGACAGGTAACAGGAAGCAGCTGTCAATCAAACACAGCAATGACTCTCCTTAAAACAGTCAAATTTTACATGAAGTTTGGTTGAACGGATCTAATGTCAGTTTGTAGCAAAAGTCTTTTATTTTAAATGATTCAACTTTTAAACTATTAAATAAATATAATTAAAAGTTTATATGAATATAATATAAATAACTTAAATATTAATTTGTTCTGGTTGTAATGAGATCAGAAAGTAATAACTCATTTATTTATTTATTATGTGAACTTTATCTGAACGTTTACTAAAGAAGAAAAATCTTTTAATTTATGAATTATTGATAAAGTTTATGTGGACAAGATGATAGCTGACAGACGTTAGTATTCATCAGGGTGGACACAATGAGGGAGGAGAGAAAGGGAGGAAACAAGGGAGGAAACAAGGGAGGAGAGAAGGGAGGAAACAAGGGAGGAGAGAAGGGAGGAAACAAGGGAGGAAACAAGGGAGGAGAGAAGGGAGGAAACAAGGGAGGAGAGAAGGGAGGAAACAAGGGAGGAGAGAAGGGAGGAAACAAGGGAGGAGAGAAGGGAGGAAACAAGGGAGGGAATGAGGGAGGAAGGTAGTGAAGAATGCATGAAAACAGTTTGACCTCTGACTTCTGACACAGGATGAAGCCATACAGGAAGTGGCTGCTGGTGCTCCTGCTGGCCTGGCTCCTCCTCTTCCTGTCCCTGCTCTGTCACTTCCTGGACCTCACCTCCCGGCTGCCTCGGCCCGGACTTAGCAGGACTGAAACCCGCCGCCTGGTCTCTGCTCAGCGGGGGGCCCTGAGACCTGCTGGATCTTCAGAGAAGGACTGGAGGAGGAGAAGGACTGACTTCAGGTCCAGATCTGAGGACTACTACAGGTCCAGGTCTTTGGAAATCCTGCAGAGACTCTGGACCGGGAACCTGACGGTGGAGATGCTGAGTCCTCGTCTGCAGAAGGTCCTGAAGGTCCAGCTGAGCTCCAACAGGCACCAGGTGACGTACCAGGGGCCACGGGGGGACCGCAGGTCTGGTCTGCAACTGTACTGTGAGCTGAAGAGGAGGACCAGGATCCGGACTGTGGACGGGACCCAGGAGCCGTTCTCTGGTCTGGGCTGGGCCCGGCTGGTGCCTTCGCTGCCCCTGCAGGAACTCTGGACGTCTCGGTATCAGAGCTGCGCCGTGGTGACGTCAGCTGGAGCCGTCCTCAACTCATCGCTGGGGAGGGAGATCGGTGAGTCCACATACAGGACTGGGGGGTCCAACCTGAGGGTCAGGACCCATAGACGGGTCAGATTACAGGACCTTTACACTGTTTTCTACAGTCAGAGCCCACAACCTCACCAGTACTTTCTTTCTTTGTGTTAAAACACCACCTTTTTAAAATATGAGCTCTGTCGGAGCAGGTGTGACTCTGCTGCCCCCTGCTGGTGAATATTATTTACTCTGTGGTGTTTGATCTTGAATCTATTTGTTGTTTTTATTGTATTTTCACTTTGTTTGACTGTGAAGCACTTTACAGAAATAAACTTTACTTGCTCGATTAAACAAAACTGACTCAAAGTCCACTTCCTGTTCCTCTCCTCCTGGACTCAGATTCCCACGATGCAGTTCTTCGCTTCAACGCCGCCCCCACCAAAGGCTTCGAGAGGGACGTGGGGACCAAGACCACAATCCGCATCATCAACTCGCAGGTACAGACTCCGCCCACTGTCCTCACCCTTCTGTTGTTGTTCAACACCCCTGAACCACTTAGTACAGTCCACCCCCTGCTCCTAGTAATGCAGGTGGAATCTTCCACTTCCTGTTTGACACCTGGAGCACACAGAACAGTCGCTTGGTACCTGCTGCTGAAAACTTCAACAAATGTACATTCATTCATTCATACATCTGTAGTTAACACCTCTGTGTCCTCACTTCCATGGACCAAGGAAGTGAGGACACAGAGGTGTTGTGCTCACAGATGTATGTGTGGCATCATGGGAGTTCTCTGAGATGTTGACAGATGAGGGGAAGTTTCAAAGTTTTATTCACGTTATGTTTCGTCTTGTTCTCCGACTCTACAGAACAATACAGAACAACCCTCGAGGCAGAGTCCGGTTCTGCTTGAGGTTTCTGCCTGTTAAAGGCAGTTTTTTCTCTCCTCTGTCACCAGGTGCTGCTCAAGTGTTGGTCTCTGTAGATGAATTAATCAAGGTGTTTGGTTTAGACCTGCTTAATCTGGAAAGTGTCATGAGATGAGTTTTGTTGTTAATTATGAAATGAACAAATAAAGATTGATTAATTGAATGATGATGTAATGAGCCTTCATCATCCAACATTAACTCAAAGATGTGACAGTGATGACCTACAACATCTTTAAAACTTTGTCACATCCTCACACTTCAATAAAAGTTCAGTTGCTGATGGTTCATCGACCCATAACCCCCTGCTTCCATCTCTGAGGAACCACGGGAGGGGACACGGCCCCCTCCCTCTCCCACGACTGCAGGACTGAGGCTCCAGGTACTGGCAGCCAGCAGGATTCGACCCGGTGCGAGCACCTCTGGTTGCTCGCAAGCCAGGAACAAACCCACCGCACCACCAAGTCCCCTTCACACCAGCAGATCTTCTCTGGGCGCTTTTCAGTCCACACTTCAATCTTCACTGAGTATTATAAGAATCGAACCCACGACCTCAGAACTGCTGACCAGGCCTCTATCGGCGTGAGCTACTGGATCTGACTGATGGTCTTTGTTTCTTTCAGATTTCACTCTTTTGAACATCAACCCTCAAAATTCAATAAAGAATCAAACCCACAGCCTCCAAGCTTCTAACCCTGGTTTCACCCTGCTGAGCTAACAGGATGAGATGAGTGAAGAGTCTCTCACTCGTTCTTCTGAGCAGCAACTTTATACAAAGTCTGAACATCGTCAGGATTCAAACCCACAACCTCCAGAGAAGCTCATCAGATACCTGAACGTCCTGCCTTTGACTCTTTCATATGAAGAGCAGTTTTCAAAACTCAGACTGACTCAAGGATCAAACCCACAACCTCAGAATTTCATGACAGTCCTCCAACACACTGAGCTACCTGGACATCAGGTGTCTGAACCTGAACTTTAGTTTGTGTGCAGGTCGTCTCAGTTTGTCCGTCTGTGTCTCCATCAGATCGTTGCTCAGCCCAAACATCAGTTCAACAGCAGCTCGTTGTATCAGGACGTCACCCTGCTGCTCTGGGATCCGGCTCCGTACTCCTCCAACCTCACCGAGGTCTGAACGCAACGACAAGACTTTACTGTTTCACTAACATTTGCTAACGTGTGCTAACTCAGCGTGTCACGTTTTCTCTCCAGTGGTTCGAGAAGCCGGACTTTGATCTGTTCCCGGCGTACGTCGAACGCCGTCGCCTCCGACCCGAGCAGCCGTTTTACATCCTCCATCCGGAGTTCATCTGGAGCCTGTGGGACCTGATCCAGGACAACACCGGGGACCAGATCCAGCCGAACCCGCCCTCGTCAGGCTTCACAGGTACCAGGACTACAATACTTCAATACTACAATACTACAGTACTACAATACTACAGTACTACAGTACTACAATACTACAGTACTATGGTACTACAATACTACAGTACTATGGTACTACAATACTACAATACTACAGCACTACAGTACTACAATACTACGGTACTACAATACTACAGTACAACAATACTACAGTACTACAATACTACAGTACTACAGTACAACAATACTACAGTACTACAATACTACAGCACTACGGTACTACAATACTACAGTACTACAGTACAACAATACTACAGTACTACAGTACTACAATACTACAGTACTACAGTACAACAATACTACAGTACTACAATACTACAGTACTACGGTACTACAGTACTACAATACTACAATACTACTAAAAGTGCGAAACATAAAAAAACATTTCACGGTTTTAATGTCTTTGGATGATTTAAATGTATATTGTTAAATAAAATAAAACAATAAAAGTAACAGAGAGAAAAGAGAAACAGGAACAAACAACATCCAGTCTGCAGCGATACAAAGTGTCAATTAATCATTATGTAAATAACATTACATTTGAAATATTACTCAAAATTTGAATAGAATATAATTACACTTATCATAAATTATATTAATTACATTTACTTAAGAAAAGTATATTTAATATAGAAAATGTAATTAATGTAAAATATTTATAGTAAATGTAAAAACATGACATTAATTTATATTATAATTTATTATAGAAATGTAATTACATGTACTTATAATTTAATGTCATTAACATGTTAAATTGAATTCCAACATTACATTTGATTGTAAATTAAAATCATTAAAATTATAAACATTTTAATGGAAATTTAAGAAACTGATCAACTTGCATGAAGTGACAATAATAATAATAATAATAATAATAATAATAATAATAATAATAATAATATTTTATTGACTTGTACAATATGTGACAATAATAATAATAATAATAACTTTATTGATGTGGCACATTTTAAAAACAAGCTCTTTACAATAAAAACAGTAAATATAATAAACTGTCAGCAGTGTTTTGTGTAATGACCGTCACAGCCTGAAGGGGGAGACAAACGTGTCACTGCAGGTTTCAAAACAAACTGACAGCTGCATTTATCACTCAAAGAAAACAGAAGATAATTGTTTTATATTAGATTTAATATATAAATGGTGTGTTAGAGGTGATTTAAAAATGAGTTCAACAAGAGGAAACAACACGTTCACAATATTAATATAAACGTTGGATAAAAAGACGGACGAGCGACTTTACAGAACTTTATTCCAAACTTTCCTCAACAACATTTTTACAGCACAGACGTTCAACAAACCAGAGACCATAGAAAAATATGATCACGTCACGTCATGACGCTCAGACAGGAAATACTCATTTTATTATTCATCTTCATTAATATTTAATTAGCCATCGTCAGAGTCGTTTGATTCTGTGATAAAGTGAGCGACGATTTTACACCATCAGATATGAATCATCAGAACCACCAGTTTAAAACACACAATCATGTTGTTGTGACACGTTACTGTTTATTAATGTGTTTGTTCAAAGATGTTTAATAATCTCATTAAAGATGCTGAATGTTTATGTGACGGTCTGTCAATCAGACAGAAGTAATGACATCATGGAGTAAACAAACAAACAAACAGACAACATGAGTCACAGGAAATTTACATCAGTTATGATAATAAATGTTATTAAATATCTTCATGAAGTCGCCTGATGAAGACCATGACATGAGACTGAAAGATCAAAGAAGTTCATTTGATTTCAGGATCAATAATTATAATAACGTTTATTATTATTTGTTTGATTTTTGTTGTTTTTCTCCAAATGTTTTACATGTTTTTTTTATCTAAAGACGCTTCAGATACAAAAATCAAAAATGACTCTGTTGTTTTTTATTGTATACCAAAATTTAATGGAACATAATAATAATGATAATGATAATGATGATAATGATAATAATGATAATGATGATAATGATGATAATGATAATGATAATAATGATAATGATAATAATCATGAAGTTTAAATTGTATCTTGTTTTTGATAAAGAGAAATGAACCCTGAAGCTCGATACATTTGTCTTTAAAGGTGTGAACAGGTGCTGAACGCTGTGATCGCAACAGATTCATTGTTTGATAAATTGTGAAAACGTAGTTTGAAACTGTGAACGATGGAAACGTGTTAAGTGTTTACATTTTTAATCTTAATTAAATTCTTTAACTTTCATAAACTACTCCAGACATGTTCCTGTTACACTGTTGTAAATATTCATTAAATGTCTTTACGTCCACACATGCCTCCGTCATCGTTTGTTGACCTCCGTACCTCCAGTCAGCTGATTGGTCGTTGAGGTTTCAGGTGAAGGGTCAGAGGTCAGAGGTCAGAGGTCTCATGAGGAGACCTCCTGTGGCTCGACAGCGTCGGCTCTGTCGGACACGGCACTGCTGGTTATTTCCATGTCCGCAGTATCAGGTCTGGTAAGCAGGGTGGAGCCGGCGGTGGCAGCGTGTTCGGTGGTGGCCGGGCTGATGTCACACACTCGGCGGTTGAGATGGACCACAGTGGTCTTTGAGGGCATGGAGGAGTGTCCGTCCTCGGTCAGCTGGTGTTCACAGTGGAACAGGATCAGGAAGCAGCGGTAGAACTGAGGAATAGACATTAACAACCAATCACAGACTGATAATCAACCACAGACATTAATAATCAATCACAGACTGATAATTAATCACAGATATTGATAATCAATCACAGACTGATAATCAACCACAGACATTAATAATCAATCACAGACTGATAATTAATCACAGACATTGATAATCATCACAAACTGATAATCAACCAGACATTAATAATCAATCACAGACATTAATAATCAATCACAGACTGATAATCACAGACATTAATAATCACAGGCTAATGATTAATCACAGACATTACTAATCAATCACAGACATTAGCAATCAATCACAGACTGATTATCACAGACAATAATCAATCACAGACATTAACAATCAATCACAGACTGATAATCACATACATTAATAATGAATCACAGACTAATAATGAATCACAGACATTAACAATCAATCACAGACTGATAATCACAGACAATAATCAATCACAGACTAATAATCAATCACAGACTGATAATCACATACATTAATAATGAATCACAGACAATAATCAATCACAGACTAACAATCAATCACAGACTGATAATCACAGGCATTAATAATCAATCACAGGCATTAACAATCAATCACAGACTGATAATCAATAAACAGTCAGCTGGAGACGTGACAACGATTCTCAGCCGGCTTCATTTTTAATGACATCATGTGTAAATATTAAATATTTGTTCTCATTCATTATTTATAACGTAAACATTCTTTTAGTTTGTAAAATATTCGTTGTTTTGTTCGATTCTGACTCAAACTGTATTTAGATTTTTCTTTATTGTGTAAAATTATTTGTGTTATTTTATGACACATTGATGATATCACGTGTTTCAGGGATCCTGTTGATGATGTCACTGTGTGGTGAAGTCAGCGTGTACGAGTTCATCCCGTCAGTCCGTCGGACCGACCTGTGTCATTACTACGAGCGTTACCACGACGCTGCCTGTACGCTGGGAGCGTACCACCCTCTGCTGTACGAGAAGCTGCTGATCCAGAGGATCAACGTGGGCCCCCAACACCAGCTGAGGACCAAGGGCAAGGTTACTCTGAGGGGGTTCAGGACGGTCCAGTGTGGGTCATGATCCAGGTTTAAGACTCTGAGGGGGTTCAGGACAGTGAAGATGTTCCTTTATTTTGTTTCCTTTAATTTATTTTAAAAAAAAAATCTTTTTAGATTATTAGAAGTTAGTTTTCATTGTTTTGTCATAATTTTAACTATCATGTGATCTAGTTTTGATTTTTATGTCATAATTCTGATGTTCTTTCAAACACTGTCTCATTATTTTCACTGTTAATCAAAAATCATTTTAATGTGAGAGTTTAACTCATCTCAGAATTTTTATGTAATTCCAAGAAACTCCAGATTTATTATGTTGTAATTATAATTTTTTAACGTTTTGACGTTGAATCTAGAAACAGCAGAGTTTTGATAAAAGAAGTTGATGAGAAATATCTTTATTTTTATGTAAATAATGGTTTTAATAAACACGCTTTGCTTTTGACTGATTTTTTGACTTTCTGCTACAGAGTGTTGGAGTGTCCTTACAGAGCGTTGGAGTGTCCTTACAGAGTGTGGGAGTGTCCTAACAGAGTGTTTGAGTGTCCTTACAGAGTGTGGGAATGTCCTAACAGAGTGTGTGAGTGTGTGAGTGTCCTTACAGAGTGTGTGAGTGTCCTTACAGAGTGTGTGAGTGTCCTTACAGAGTGTGGGAATGTCCTAACAGAGTGTGGGAGTGTCCTCACAGAGTGTCCTTACAGAGTGTGAGAGTGTCCGTACAGGATGTGGGAGTGTCCTTACAGAGTGTTGGAGTGTCCTTACAGCATGTGGGAGTGCCCTTACATAGTGTGGGAGTGTCCTCACAGAGTGTCCTTACAGAGTGTGAGAGTGTCCTTACAGAGTGTGAGAGTGTCCGTACAGGATGTGGGAGTGTCCTTACATATTGTGGGAGTGTCCTTACAGAGTGTGGGAGTGTCTGTACAGAGTGCGGGAGTGTCTGTACAGAGTGCGGGAGTGTCGTTAGGGCCACTTGTGGGTCACTGACCCAACCGGCCTTCATGTGGGTTGCTAAGGTTGTTAAGCTGTCTGGGGAGAGAACTCAGTACTGTATTGTAGGTTGGTGATAAGCGATGTCTTAGTCCACATCCTCTGTTCAAAGACGTCTGTGAACTCAGAGTGCACACGTGTCCTTAACGACTCTGAAAGGACACTCCCACACTATGTAAGGACACTCCCACACTGCGTAAGGTCACTCCCACACTCTGTAAGGACACTCCCACATCCTGTACGGACACTCCCACACTCTGTGAGGACACTCCCACACTCTGTAAGGACACTCCCACACTCTGTGAGGACACTCCCACACTCTGTAAGGACATTCCCACACTCTGTAAGGACACTCCCACACAGAGTTAAACGTCTGCAGCTCCTCCAGTTAGTTAGAAGTAAAGAAGCCTCTTGGATGAGACGTGAAACATCTTCAACAAACTGAAACAGGTCCAGTTGACTACGATACAGAACTTAGACGTACCATGACCCGGATGACTGCGAACCTTCATCAACATACAAGATAATGTTGTGTTGAGAAACTGGATTTACTTTTTGGAGAACTTTTCCTTAAAGACTTATTTTTAATGTTTGGTCTGATGGTAAGTCATCATGTGCCCGTCATAATTTAAACGATGTTTTAGAGAAAGTGTCTCAAACTTTTAAAAGTCAAATGTTTGACTATCAACATAATGAGACTGTCGTCACTCAGGTAACTTTCATGTAGTTTAAAAATCATGTTACACTTTTTACCACCTCAATCTCATCGTTTGTTTCTTTAGACTTTGTTCTGTCAGATTCAAACTGTGATAAAAGTATAGTAGTAACAGACGATGCGTTCACTGTCCTCTGTCGTGAAGAGGACCTCTGTCAGCTCATTATTGTTGTTCTACAGGTTGAATGACTGGTTTAACTCATTCTGCTGTTGCTGACGGTTGTTTGTCCTCAGCTGCTCTCGGAGGAAGCGACAGGACTCTGCTTCATGTCTCTCTGTGAAACTGCTCAGCTGTGACAGAAACCAGCTGCAGACGGACCCGCGGGCAGCTGCATGAAGCTGCCAAATGTGTTCTGGACGAGACGATTAAAGATTTGAGACCCTGAAATGCTCGAAGGCGTTAAAATGACTCTGGGCCAAACGTTGGTACAGGTGTCAGAGCTAGAAGCACGAAGCTGAGGCTCCGTTTGTTGACAGATATGCTCAACAACAACAACAACAAAAACAACAACAACAGAAACGTGTTTACAGTCTGCAGTCTATTCTCGAACATGACTGACTGTAAATCTGATTGTCAGGTTTGTTTTTCTCAGATTTATTCCATCACATCAGATTTGGTTGGTGCCGTGGTGATTCAGAGCAGACTTTATGTTTCCCGTCAGGACGTCAAACGATGGTGTGGAGCTCTGAGCTGCGTGTTCATACATCAGAAACAAACAGAAGTCTGGTTCCGTCGGAGGAGGTTTGATAAACACACAACTCAATAAAACGATTTGTTTGGAAAATCTCTGCATCTGATTCCATCCGTCTGAAATGTGTTGATGTTAGCATCCATGTTAGCTAGCCAGGCTAATTAATTAGCTTACCACCAGAACCTGAGACATCTAACAAATGTGTTTTTACTTTCAAAGTCGTTCATTATTTATTTTTCTCTCTTTATTAACAAAAAGACAAAAAAATAAAAGAATATAAAAACTAAAATGAAAACTTTAATTAAATAAAATACAGTATTTTATTTCATTTTTTCTCATTTAGTTTTCATTTTAGTTTTTATATTCTTTTATTTGTTTGTCTTTAATTTAGATGTTTTAGTTTTTGTACTTTTGGATTTATAATTATATAAGTTGGTAAAGTGTTGCAGAGTATTGATTTATTGAAACGCTCTCTGTCGAAGCCTCCGAAGAATTTAAATCCTGAAATCAACCGAACAAATACAGTCGTCACCTATCGTCACTGTGAAGACTCACCTGTTTGTTCATGAGGATGTAGATGACCGGGTTGATGACGGTGCTGCTCTTGGCGAGGATCGACGGGACGACGCTGGCGACGGGGCTGACGACTCCCGGCCGGCCAAAGGTGGCCATCATGGCAACCACGCCGTACGGCATCCAGCAGAGCAGGTAGCAAACCACCGTGGTGATGACCATGAACAGGATGTGAAACTCTCTGCGGCGAGCCGCCGTCCGCCTGATACGACCCACCTGACGGACCAAACAGAGGTGATAAACTGTCAGAACCGCCTGACGGACCAAACAGAGGTGATAAACTGTCAGAACCGCCTGATGGACCAAACAGAGGTGATAAACCGTCAGAACTGCCTGATGGACCAAACACAGGCGATAAACCATCAGAACTGCCTGATGGACCAAACACAGGCGATAAACCGTCAGAACCGCCTGACGGACCAAACACAGGCGATAAACTCTCACCTTTAAACTGCTGCATGGCTCTGATTGGTTGCTGTGACCCACCTGTTTGACGGCGTACAGCAGGCGTCCGTAGCAGTAGACCATGACCAGGACGGGGATCCCGAGACAGAAGATGAACAGACAGATGATGTACGAGTGAGAACTGGACGAGTTCTCGGTCCAGCTGACCGAGCAGCTGGTCCCGGCCCCCTCCAGACCGTAACTGCTCCAGCCCAGCAGGGGGGGCACCGTCCAGACCAGGGAGTAGAGCCAGGACCCCCCCACGGCCAGCATGGGCTTCCTGAAGTCCGGGGACCGCTTGTTACACACCATCAGGGTGCTGTAGCGGTCGTAGGACAGGACAGCCAGAGAGACCAGAGACACGATCCCTGACGGAGACAGAAACAGGAAGAGGGTTCAGATCCACAGAACCACCTGGAACCTGGATTTAGTTCCACATAAGGTCCAAAACCAGATGTTTTAAACGGGACGACGGGACAGAATGTCCGTCAGAACACTTAACTGGATCTGAACTGATTTTCTATGTTAAATTTCAATAACAGGTGAGACTGTCACAGGTGAGGTACTGTCACAGGTGAGGTACTGTCACAGGTGAGACTGTCACAGGTGAGGTACTGTCACAGGTGAGTGTCAAACCTCTAACACATTATGTTGACTCAGTCTGAACTTTAATGTTTGTCTCGATCTGTTTTTATGAGTTCAGTCAACTTTAAACTTCTTCAGCTGACGTCACCGTTCAGCTCCGAGAGCGAGGGTTAATATAACATTAAAATATCAAATAAAGAATATAACATTAAAATAGCAAATATAGAATATAACATTAAAATAGCAAATATAGAATATAACATTAAAATAGCAAATATAGAATATAACATTAAAATAGCAAATATAGAATATAACATAAGAAGCCCACAGCAGAGTGACGTCACTGTCCAGAGCTCAGTGAAAGAAGTTAAAATATAAAGTTTAACATCTGAATTTAAAATAAATCTACTCCAGCATGTATGAGCCCCGCAGCAGCAGCAGCAGCAGCGGCAGCGGCAGAACCGGAACCACTGACCGAAGCAGGAGTTGATGAAGCCGTACCACATGCAGCCGTGGCGGCCGTACAACCAGCGGCTGCGCAGGCTGGAGGCGAAGCTGAGCGTGGTGCCGCAGGCGCAGACCAACATGTCGCTGACGCTGATGTTGAGCAGCAGCATGTTGACGGGGGTCCGCAGCGTCTTGAAGCGGCAGAACAGCACCAGAACCAGCAGGTTGTTGAGGAGGCCGAGCACCATGATGGAACCCAGGAACACCGACACCACGCGGTGCCCGCCGCGCGACAGCCGCGCGTGCGGTGTGTCGCTCCAGTCCTGCTCCAGCGGCGCGCTCGCGTTGGACGTCAGGTTGACGTCGCTCACCTCCGAGAACATGACGTGCTGCCGCTCACGCAGACGTGCCTTGTGTAGAGAGTAAACCTCCGCCGCGGCTCCAGGCGTCACATGATGAAGAGTGATGAAGAGTCGGGCAGCCACCGCGCCGCCGCATCCTCCGCACGAGCAGCACCGTGCCGCGCGCACACAACAGAACGATACTGTGAGCCAATACAGGATCAATAATCCGGCTCGTGCCTCTGACGCTCCTCACACTTCAGGAAGTGTCGGCTGTCCGCGTGCAGCTGAGTGAAGGTCTGCTCCGCGCGCTCCTCTTTAAATACACTGGGAGAAGTGACGTCATCGCTCCGGAGCGGAGCACGTGAGTGTATCCACACACAGTACACACTGCATATACTGTACACACTGATACACACTGATACACACTGCTACACAGTATATGTACACACTGCTACACACTGATACACAGTATATGTACACACTGTATACACACTGATACACAGTATGTATACACACTGATACACAGTATATGTACACACTAATACACACTGATACACACTGATACACAGTATATATACACACTGATACACACTGATACACACTGATACACAGTATATGTACACACTGTATACACACTGATACACAGTATGTATACACACTGATACACAGTATATGTACACACTGTATACACACTGATACACAGTATGTATACACACTGATACACAGTATATGTACACACTAATACACACTGATACACACTGATACACAGTTTATATACACACTAATACACACTGATACACAGTATATGTACACACTGATACACAGTATATACACACTAATACACAGTACATGTACACACTAATACACAGTATATGTACACACTGATACACAGTATATACACACTAATACACAGTACATGTACACACTAATACACAGTATATGTACACACTGATACACAGTATATACACACTAATACACAGTACATGTACACACTGATACACAGTATATGTACACACTGTATACACACTGATACACAGTATGTATACACACTGATACACAGTATATGTACACACTAATACACACTGATACACACTGATACACAGTTTATATACACACTAATACACACTGATACACAGTACATGTACACACTAATACACAGTATATGTACACACTGATACACAGTATATACACACTAATACACAGTACATGTACACACTAATACACAGTATATGTACACACTGATACACAGTATATACACACTAATACACAGTACATGTACACACTGATACACAGTATATGTACACACTAATACACACTGATACACAGTACATGTACACACTAATACACAGTACATGTACACACTAATACACAGTATATGTACACACTAATACACACTGATACACAGTACATGTACACACTAATACACAGTATATGTACACACTACTGCTACTTTGGCTCTGGTGCAGCATGTAATCTGTAAAGTAACTAGTAACTAAAGTAATCAAATAAAAGTAGTGAAGTGGAAGTTAAAATAGCAGAAAATGGAAAATAAAGTACAAGTACATTAAACTGCAGTTCTTTAGAGGAGGCGTCCTGATGATCCAGCTGTGTTTGTGGAGACAGAACCAGGTTCTTTAAGACAGAACATGACGAGGTTCCAACTATAACCAAGTGGTTCTGGTACCTGAACCCGACAAGGCCATGAGCACAGCTTATCAGTGATCTAAGTTTCAGCAAACACTCAACATTTTTCTGCCGACTGGGCTGAAAGTAAAAGAACTGGGCCTGTAAACTCCCAGCATGCATCCTGTTGGTGAGCAGCAGTGAGGCTGCAGGCGAGCGTGACTTCTGCTGCAGCTCATCGCCTGCAAGGCATCATGGGAGATGAAGGAAGGGAGGGAGGGGGGCGGCAGGGCAGCTGGCCTCAGCCACAGGAGGATGTGATGTGTGAAGATGTAAAACAGTCCATGTTTCATTGATTATTGATAAAGACAGCTAATTATTGATTATTGATAGGCTGTAAACTGCTCAAGCTCAAGCTATCACACCAAACTCCACCTGACAAACGCACGATTTCCACACAGGAAGTGTGATTATTTACTGCACATTTCACCTGGATCCAAACTCTGGACTCATGTTGATCATGTTTCAAGAACTGTTCTGCTCATTTATAAAATGTGTGACATGGTTCAGTGAACAGGAGCACGACCACAGAGAGCTGAAAACACAAACAAACACCCTTAAATCTCACTTTTTCTCTGTGGGGTTTGGTCTGGAGTGCAGCTCTCTGAAGTGAATGAATGATCGGAGGTCTGTGTTCATTCTGAGTTATTACCAAATGTTTATGTTTTATAAGTGGTCAATCAAACCTGTTTAATGTCCTGAAACATTTACACAGAAATAACGTTGTATTTATTATGATACCTGACATCTCTCACCTGTCTGTCTCCACTGGAGGCGGAGTCAGTGGAGCTATTCACCAGGTGACCACACCTGTCTGCCTCTGAGAGAAAACCTGATCTGTGTGAGCTCAGAAACATGTTCAGGATTCAACTCAACTCCTCGGGGCTTTTACTCTGATAGTTTACAGGAAGCGTTGACTTCTCACCTGAGGACAGAGAGACACACCTGTTGGTTTCCTGATTACCTCACTGACTTCTGCTCATACAGTCATTTAACACAGAGGCTGTTCAGACCTGTGTCACCGACCATCCTGGACACTGAACCACAACATCACCAGACTCCCTTAACAAATGTGTCAGTTTAGTGAGTTGTTGAGTTGGAGACACTTTATAAACTGTGTGAAACTCTGTCTCTGACTGATTCTGACTTATTTGTTCCTTCTTGTAAATTCAGCAAATGTTTTACATGAACTTCTTTCTGTCTTTGAGTAGAAACATGGAGTCTGTTTGTCTCAGTGATGACGGGTTTGTGTCATATAGAGCAGGAAGTGACATCACAGGTGGTCACTCAGACGTTAATGTAGCTGTGAAGTGATTGATGATGTCCGACTTGTTTTCTTTCTTACTTCAAATCATATCTCATATTTCAGTGCAGGATATGTTGCGTTCATGAATGTGGGAATATGTTTTAGTTTCAGAACAGAATCCTGTAAATGTGGGTTTGTAAGATGGAGGTCGGTCCATCTCCTTCAGGCCCGACTGAAGGAAACATGAAGTTTTCTGTGGCACGCTGAGAAAAAAGCTCAACAAGATGATGAAAACGCTGAGACGTCCGACCCTGCGTGTGTTCCCTGAAGTGTCCGTGGATTCAGTGAAGGAGAAGACAGTCAACATGGAGCTGCATCTGGAGCGCACAGCTGTCAGCACCTCCAGCCTCAGACCTGGAGCCAGCTGACCCCCCTCAGTCCTCAGACCTGGAGCCAGCAGACCCCCCTCAGTCCTCAGACCTGGAGCCAGCTGACCCCCCTCAGTCCTCAGTCCTTCATACAGCAGCGCTCTGGAGGAAGAAGTACTTCAGTCAAAGTACACAACTATTATTACTCTGTACTGTGTACAAAGATCAGACAGTCTGAGGACGAAATGCTCAAGGTCCCAGCTATACATCTGTGTGTGTGTCTGCGTTTGTGCGTGTGTGTGTCTGTGTGTGTGCGTGTGTGTGTGTGAGTCTGTGTGTGTGCGTGTGTGTGTGTGTCTGTGCGTGTGCGTGCGTGTGTGTGTGTGTGTCTGTGTGTGTGCGTGTGTGTGTGTGTCTGCAGGCTATAAGATGCTGTCATTTATTTTCACACTAACTCGACCAATCACATTATTTTTGTTTCAGCCTCCAGAGCAGCACAGCAGGAGATAACACTCCTCCTCCTCCTGCTCCTTCTCCTCCTCCTCCTTATCCTCCTCTTCCTGCTCCTTCTCCTCCTCCTGCTCCTTATCCTCCTCCTCCTTCTTATCTTCTTCCTCCTCCTCCTCCTCCTGCTCGTTATCCTCCTCCTCCTTCTTATCTTCTTCTTCCTCCTCCTCCTCCTCCTCCTCCTTCTCCTCCTCCTGCTGCTCCTTCTCCTTCTTATCTTCTTCCTCCTTCTCCTCCTTCTTCTCTTCTTCCTCCTCCTCCTCCTTCTCCTCCTCCTGCTCCTTCTCCTCCTCCTTCTCTTCCTGAGATCCAGTTTCAGTCACATGTGAGGGAACTTCCTGTTCATCAGCTCAGATCTGTTCTGACGAAAACGATGTTTGATCCAAAGTTCACCTCAAGACAGAAGGACTCGATCCAAAATGGATCCCAGAAGACACCAGGAGGAGTTCTACACGGACACCCTTCAGTGAGGAGGAGCAGCTCCCTCCAGCTGTCTGAGCTCCTTACCAGAGATGGTGGAACCAAAATGGACCCAAGGACACCAGGTCATGGTCTGAAGTGGACTTGGGGTGATTGGATGTTGATTGAAGAGTTGGGCCCAGTTCACAGACCTGGTCTGAGTTGGGCCCAGTACATGGACCTGGTCAGAGATGGACCCAGTTTATGGACCTGGTACAAGTTGGGCCCACTTCGTGGATCTGGTCAGAGTTGGGACCAGTTCATGGATGTGGACTGAGTTGGGCCCAGTTCATGGACCTGGTCAGAGTTGGGCCCAGTTCACGGACCTGGTAGAAGTTGGACCCAGTTTATGGACCTGGTACAAGTTGGGCCCACTTCGTGGATCTGGTCAGAGTTGGGACCAGTTCATGGATGTGGACTGAGTTGGGCCCACTTCATGGATCTGGTCAGAGTTGGGACCAGTTCATGGATGTGGACTGAGTTGGGCCCAGTTCATGGACCTGGTACAAGTTGGGCCCAGTTCACAGACCTGGTCAGAGTTTGGAGTTGTGCCGATTCCTTCCTGTCTCTGTGTGTGTGTCTCATAATAACAGGATTGTGTTTCAGCGTGTTATTGGATCTTTGGACCTCGGTGACTTCACCCCGACAGAAACATCCTGAGGATCACATTTCCTGTGACGTCACCTCCTGACAGTCAGAGCTGAGGCTTCAGACGAGCATCGGGTTCGATTTTCATCCGGTCCCCTGAAGCAGATTCTCCAGCTGTGATGTGATCCAGATGTTTGGGCCTCAGGACGAGTCCATGAATCAGGTTCCGTCTCTGTCGGTGGTTCGAAATAACAAACAAACATTTCACCTAAAGTCCGAAGTTGGTTCAGAGTAGAGTTAGTTTTAGAACCATGAAGAGAATTATGTTGATGTTCTGTTTGTTTCTTTGATCCGTCTGCTGACGGTCGGAACATGTTCTAAAGATGAAAGAAGTTTTAGAAGAAAACAGAATGTTTTTCTTTTTATTTATTATTTACACTTTAGTGTTACCATAGCAACTTTGATCCAAATGACTTCATTCTTAAATTATTTGGACTTTTTCTTAAACATTGAAAATCTCCATTAAATTCAGGTGATGTTACAACATTTTAGAAAATGTTGACGAGTGTTGTGTGATAAATATTGGCCCGAAGAATAAACGGACCTGAGAACTACGACTTTCTGTTCAACAACACTTTTCTTCTCGTTTGTTCTGAAATGAATCACTGTAACAACTTTGATCCAAACGTCACAACCTCGTTATTCTGACTTTCTTCTCTCTAAACATCTGGACTGGACTCTTGAAAAGTCCAGGTGATGTTAAGTCCAGGTGATGTAAAGTCCAGGTGATGTAAGGTCCAGTCCAGTCCAGTTCTTGAGAAGACTTTGACTGACAGATGGGTTCTGCTGGACGTGTTCTGACTCACACCGCTCCTGGGTCAGTGCAGATGAAGTTAAATCATCGTATCCAGAGTTGATGACCTGAACGAGCCCCTGCTGAACATCTGCGCTCCCTGATGTTCCTCCTGGGCCTCCGTAGTCTGTTCAGGCCTGGGGGCCCGTCTGTCGGCCCCCTGACAACACAACAACAAGTATTAGTGAGGATTTTCACAATAAAAGCTGTAGTCAGAGTGAGTGTGAAGGTCAGGAGGACAGCAGCGTCCCTCAGGCTTCATCATCATCATCATCATCATCTAAATACAGATGTTCTGTTTGTCGCCAGCTGAGGCGTCGCTCGTCACCGTCAGCCTCAACAGGAAGTGTGAAAACCTCAAGTGTCATCTTCCTGCAGGCCAATCAGAGAGCAGCGCCGTCCTTCACCGACTCTGACCTCCATTTTAACAGCTGCCACCAGAGATATACAGGAGGAGGAGCAGGAGGAGGAGGGGGAGGAAGAGGAGCAGGAAGAGGAGGAGGGGGAGGAGGAGGAGCAGGAGGAGGAGGAGGAGGGAGAGAAGGAAGAGGAGCAGGAGGAGGAGGAGGAGGATGAAGAGAAGGAGGAGGAAGAGGAGGAGGAGGAAGAGGAAGAGAAGAAAGAGGAGGAAGAGGAGGAGGGGGAGAGGAGGAAGAGGAGGTGGAGGAGGAAGAGGAGGAGGAGGGGGGAGAGGAGGAGGAGGAAAATTTCTCAATAATAAATATTTTTATCTGAACATATTCAGATTATTAATCTTTGATACATATTTGGAGCAGCAGAATGAAACTTGATGACTTTTGGATGAACTGGTCCAGAGTTGATGAGACACATGGACGTTCTGGTCCGGTGTTGATGGGACACACGGACGCTGTGGTCCGGTGTTGATGGGACACACGGACGTTCTGGTCCGGTGTTGATGGGACACACGGACGCTGTGGTCCAGTGTGGATGAGACACACTGACGCTGTGGTCCAGTGTCGATGGGACACACGGACGCTGTGGTCCAGTGTTGATGGGACACACGGAAGTCGTGGTCCAGTGTGGATGGGACACACTGATGCTGTGGTCCAGTGTCGATGGGACACACGGACGCTGTGGTCCGGTGTTGATGGGACACACGGACGTTCTGGTCCGGTGTTGATGGGACACACGGACGCTGTGGTCCAGTGTTAATGGGACACACGGACGTCGTGGTCCGGTGTCGATGGGACACACAGACGTTCTGGTCCGGTGTCGATGGGACACACGGACGTTCTGGTCAGGTGTCGATGGGACACACAGACGCTGTGGTCCAGTGTGGATGGGACACACTGATGCTGTGGTCCAGTGTCTATGGGACACACAGACGCTGTGGTCCGGTGTCGATGGGACACACGGACGCTGTGGTCCAGTGTGGATGAGACACACGGACGCTCTGGTCCGGTGTTAATGGGACACACGGACGTCGTGGTCCGGTGTCGATGGGACACACTGACGCTGTGGTCCAGTGTCGATGGGACACACGGACGCTGTGGTCCAGTGTTGATGGGACACACGGACGTCGTGGTCCAGTGTGGATGGGACACACTGATGCTGTGGTCCAGTGTCGATGGGACACACGGACGCTGTGGTCCGGTGTTGATGGGACACACGGACGTTCTGGTCCGGTGTTGATGGGACACACGGACGCTGTGGTCCAGTGTTAATGGGACACACGGACGTCGTGGTCCGGTGTCGATGGGACACACAGACGTTCTGGTCCGGTGTCGATGGGACACACGGACGTTCTGGTCAGGTGTCGATGGGACACACAGACGCTGTGGCTCAGTGTGGATGGGACACACTGATGCTGTGGTCCAGTGTCGATGGGACACACAGACGCTGTGGTCCGGTGTCGATGGGACACACAGACGCTGTGGTCCAGTGTGGATGGGACACACTGATGCTGTGGTCCAGTGTCGATGGGACACACGGACGCTGTGGTCCGGTGTTGATGGGACACACGGACGTTCTGGTCCGGTGTTGATGGGACACACGGACGCTGTGGTCCAGTGTTAATGGGACACACGGACGTCGTGGTCCGGTGTCGATGGGACACACGGACGTTCTGGTCCGGTGTCGATGGGACACACGGACGTTCTGGTCAGGTGTCGATGGGACACACAGACGCTCTGGTCCGGTGTCGATGGGACACACAGACGTTCTGGTCCGGTGTTGATGGGACACACGGACGTTGTGGTCCAGTGTTGATGGGACGTTCTGGTCCAGTGTTGATGGGACACACGGGCGTTCTGGTCCGGTGTCGATGGGACACACGGACGCTGTGGTCCGGTGTCGATGGGATGTTCTGGTCCAGTATTGATCCGGATCATGTTCCCTGCAGGATGATAATAATAACAGTGGACTACATGAGGACACTGGGCCGATGCTAAGGTGTTAGCCGTTAGCTGCGAGTCGTCAATATATTAATTGATGTTCTATTAAAATTGATGAGTGTCAGTCAGAACATCAGCTGTTCCCCAGCAGGAACCTTTAATTGGATCTGTGGTGTGAAAGTTTTCCCTGCAGCCAGACGGACTCACTTCCTGTCTCCACACGTCATCTCTGATTAAATACCCTGCTGCGATTGGACGATGAGCGGTTTGGTTTGAACATTACAAACTTTATTAAAACAGAACAAACTGACGCTCTAAAAGTCACTGATTGAATGTTGTGAGCTGTCATTCAAATATAAACACGACTAAAGTACCAGACGATAAACAAGCTTGCCACATCACCTCAGGCCCCGCCCACCTGCTCACCTGATCTCACTCCCTCTGCACCTGAACAGGTGATCATCACAGTTGTACTAATTAAAGAGTCCAGAGCTCACTGAGATCAGACCAGTTAAAGGTCGGAGGGTCAAACCTGGGCTTTCTCTCTCTAACTGTGATCTTCTTCTCAGCTGAGAGAAAAACCCAGCAGCTGACGAGCTGATGAAGGCTGAGGAGCTGCTGCCCCCTACAGGCTGCTCCGAGTGTGTGCAGCTCAGCAGTGAGAAGGACTGTGTCCGTTATCAGGTATTAGATACAAACAGATGAGAACTAATCTGTGCCGACAGAACCGACACCGTCTCTGATCAAATGTTCTGTCTTTGTGTAGAGACATGGAGTCTGTTTGTCTCAGTGATGGACGGGTTTGTTTCATACAGAGCAGGAAGTGACATCACAGGTGGTCACTCAGGTTAATGTAGCTGATTTGAAGGTGTCATACATCAGAGACTGGGAACACTGGGTAGAATATCTCTGTCTCTCAGTGGAGGTGGAGGAACTGACTTCATTCCTAAGGACTTCAGGGTCAGCCAGGAACTGTTCACATCTTCTGAGTGGAGAGGGAGTTAAGCTTCCATCAAGGGAGGAGTGTGAATCAGAGTCACCAGAATCACATGGTGGGGAAAGACGTTCTGACCTAAGCCTTAACAACTCCTCCTTGTGTGAGCAAAGACCTAACTCTGCTGAGTGCAGGTCATCTAAATATCGCATGGTTTTCATATTAGCCATCTGAACTTCATGGAGGAGACTAGAATGATGTGCTCTGAGTTCTACCTCCTGTTCTAGGGCTGGTTTGCCTGTGGAAGACACACATAGACTGAACACGTGTGCATTACATCAACCAGAGTTAAACAGTACTGTGCTTAGCCGTGCTGTGCTATGCTATGCTATCTAGGCCCAGTTCAACGTTACCAGTCTTTGAGGAGAAGGTGCTGGTGGTTCCTTGGCTGATGAGCCGAGCAGGAGAAGGTTGTAATCCCAATGTGTGAAGCCTCAGCTTGAAGTATTTCTCAGTACTTTGAGTTTTCTCTGCTCTTTATTCAGCTTTATTCTGCTGGAGTTGGAGGACGTTGACGCCCTCTGCTGGTGAAAACAAAGCACAGCTGTTGTGTATCCAGTGAGCTCATATCACACTGTTCAGTCTGTATAAATCTCAGTCTGTCACATTTCACTGCACATATTTCACTGTTTGTCGTCCTGGAGTCAAATGAGGGAAATGTTCAGTGTTGTTCTGAGGCGGCACAATCACTGACATCTTTTAAATCAGCAGGAAGTCTTTTATTAATGCTGCCACCAGGCTGCTTCATTTCAACATGTCTCGTCTGTTTTATCGTCTTTATTATCGTCTGCAGGATTATTTTTACATTCAAACATTCAGTTTTTATCCTTTCAGAGCTCAAGCCTTTAGTCTGTACTGACGAGGTCCAACAACAGCTCGGACTTCAGTCCGGGCTGAACCGGGAGACATTTAGGATCATGGGCAGATGTTTCATGACATCTGTCCACAGAGTGGTGACGAGTTCAAGGACAACATGATGTATTCAGACTATCAACATCATATAATAATCACTAACACAGATTTATTATCGTTGTCAAGAACTTCAAAATCTGAGCTCCCTTCAAACCTTGAGAACATTAACTCAAGCACTTTCAAGGATTTTCAGCACCTGTTGGGACCCAACATAAAATCTAAAATAAATTAATGTTTGAATAAATTAAATCTTTGATTCAACAGAAAATAAAACAACTGAACTGTTTAATGTTTTTATTTGGTTCTTATAAGCACAAACATTCACAATAACATAAGTTAATAATCTAGTATGAGACATATTTACACCTCGTCAGACGCTGAGGTTTCCCAGCAGCACACAAACGCATCATCTTTGAAAAACGTCACTGAAATCAATCAAGAAAAGCAGATGTGATGCATTCTGGGAGTTCAGACTGAAAGTTTGTTTCTGATTAAAGAGTTAAAAACCACAGAAGAAGAAGAAGAAGCAGCAGAGGAGGAAGAGGAAGAGGAGGAGGAGGAGGAAGTCAAACTGAACAGTGTGTATAAAGTGGGTTTAAAGGAGCAGTCCGTGGTTTTGCAGGTCAGGACTGAAGCAGCTCCAGTTTGCTTTCTGAACACGATGACGGAGCTTCGATGATTTCTCCGCACATGAACGACTCCTGAAACACACAACAACATTGTAGCGGTCAACACTTCCTGTCTTCTTCACTGTTGCACACAGTCACTGTTGTTACACCTCAGCTGGAGGATCAGAGGTGGACTGAAACGGTCCCTTCACTCCACCTCTGGAACTTTCACACAGGCGGAGTGAGGACACAATGAGGACACACTGAGGACACACTGAGGACACACTGAGGACACAATGAGGACACACCGAGGACACAATGAGGACACAATGAGGACACACCGAGGACACAATGAGGACACACCGAGGACACAATGAGGACACAATGAGGACACACTGAGGACACACTGAGGACACAATGAGGACACACCGAGGACACACCGAGGACACACTGAGGACACAATGAGGACACAATGAGGACACACTGAGGACACACTGAGGACACACTGAGGACACACCGAGGACACACTGAGGACACAATGAGGACACACCGAGGACACAATGAGGACACACCGAGGACGGTGGTGTAAAAGGCCGTTACATTAGATGTGGACACAGTGTCGGAGGTGGAGCTGCGTTCATTCCTGTGAAAGCTGCTCGGTGACGTGTTAAAGCTCTAACAGCTCGACTTCACAGGTATGAAAACACCTGAATCTTCTCCACAGAGCGAGAGCGCTCCAGACTTCCACCGACCGAGTCAGCAGAACAAGTTCAGAACAGAACCATGAAATAATGTCACAATCACTGAGGTTCTGTTGGAATACTTTAAATCTCCTCTGAAGAACTTCACCAACGTCAGAACATTTCAAACCAGCTCAATATCGACACTGCAGAGATGACTGTTGGTACGATTTGTGATCAATAATCACCAGTAATGTGGACAAAATGATCAATAATCAATAATCATCACGTCTTCTCACCTTATCGTAGATGACTTTAACGATGAGCGAGCAGCTCGGACACGTCGCCACCTCCTCGCCGTTCTCCAGATCCTCCTTCAAAACACCAACAGTTACTCAGCACAGGCAGGGTGACACTTAAGTAATCTAAAGTAATCTAGTAATCTAAAGTAATCCAAAATAATCTAAAAGTATTTCAGTTACACTCCTTTTTTGTAGAAGGTGCAGCACTTTAATGTTTGACACTAAAGTAATCCAAAAGTAATCCAATTTGATTACATTTTTTTTGACATCGAATGAATTACGTTACTAATTACAGATATTTGCCATGTAATTTGTATTCATCTGACCCCGGTGTGACACCACAAACTAACTGAATAGACTCATATCAAACCAAACTCCACTTAAAAATTCTCACATTTAATCTCATTATCGCCTGAAAACCCTTGGACGCGACAGAGACACCCGGTATGAGAAACGACAGAACCATCAGACACTCAGTGATGTTGAAGCGATGGTCTGTATGCCGAGTTTACCAGAACATCTCAGTGATCAGATAATGCGATCAGAAACATCTCCGGGTCACTGTCAATACGCCACAGAACAAGGAGAACGTATAATGACATGATATTTAAAAGGAGTCTGGTTAGAAGTCCATCAAAGCAGAACATGATAAGTAGCGTTACTGAAGGTAGAATTAGTTAATTAACAGTCAATAAGACGTCTGCTGTTCTAACACAAGTGACGCTGTTCAGTAATTAATATCAGGTAAATGATGTAATCCTCCGACACAGCGGCAGGAGTAAGCTAGCTGTTAGCTGTTAGCTGCTAGCTGTTAGCTGCTAGCTGTTAGCCGTTAGCTGTTAGCCGTTAGCCTGCAGTCACTTACTTTAGTTATGGCGAACTTGTCTCCGCAGGGACACGGGAAGTGATACGTCTCCGTGTCCTCGTCATATTCAAAGTCTTCGATCTCTATCTCGTCGTGAAACACCGACATCTTCTCCAAAACCCCAACAAAAACAAATCAGCTCAACATCTGTGAAAACGTGTCTGTGGCGCGTAGTGATGACGCGTAGGCTTCTTCTTCTTCTTCTTCTTCTTCTTCTTCTTCTTCTTCTTCTTCTTCTTCTTCTTCTTCTTCTTCTTTTAGATGCGCCTTCTGAACCGGAGTGTGGATCAGACCGGTATAATACGACTACTGGGAGAGGATCAATAATAAATCACTAAATAAATAAATAAGGAAAAATACAACAACAACAACAATAATAATAATAACAATAATAATAATAATAAAATAAAAAAAAACTACCTATATTCTTTTAATAAGTCCGGTGTTTTCTAAAGATGACATATTGAATCCTCCTCTGCTGCTGATACTTAGGACAGTTTGTAATTACATGTTCACACATACCAGTTTCATGCTTCATCGTACTGTTGAGTCCAGTGTGCCCAAATCTCATTCTGGATATTTTATCTTCTTCTTCTTTACTGCTACTATTCTCTCATCCTTCCTTCCTCCCTCTGGATACTGTGGAACACTCTACCTTTATTTCCTGCCACTTCTTTTCATTTCTACTTTGATTATACTTTCAACTTCCACCTTACTATAGTTAACTGTCATATTTACTTCTACTTTTGTTGTTGCGTCTTTTGCATATTTGTCTGCCATTTCATTTCTACAGAGCTGGAATCCGAGTGAACTTCACATTTACTCCTGCTTTGGTAATTCTACACACAGTTTGAGTTATTTCCACCAGAATGTGTTGTCTTGTTTCTGGTTGCATGTTTTTAAGCTGCTTGAATCTGATCCTATTACTACTTTGTTTGCTTTATTGCTTTCCTCCCACTAAAGTGCTGAAAGAATAGCCACCATTTCTCCTGACGGTTCTTTTATTTGACATAATATTTAAACCTGGGAAGCCGTTTTATTCACCGCGGGAGTTCTCCTCGTTTATTCTGGTTGGTGTTTACATCCCACCTCAGGCCTGTGTTACTGAGGCCTTACAACACCTGGCTGACCAGATAACGGACATGGAGAGGAAACATCCAGACTCTCTGCTCGTTGTTCTTGGGGACTTTAACAGAGCAAACCTCAGCCGTGAACTGCCAAGATATAGACAGCATGTAGAATGTCCCACCAGGGACAAAAACACTCTGGACCACTGCTACACTGTTTTAAAGGACGCGTATCGCTCTGTCCCCCGTGCAGCTTTGGGGCTCTCTGACCACTGCATGGTTCATCTTCTCCCAAATTACAGGCAGAAATTCAAATCTGCTAAACCTGTAGTGAAGACTGTGAAGAGATGGACCACATAGTCAAAGCTGGAGCTACAGGCCTGCTTTGACTGCACAGATTGGAGTGTTTTTGAGGCTGCTGCTACAGATCTGGACGAACTCACTGACACTGTGACATCCTACACCAGCTTTTGTGAGGACATGTGTGTGCCGACCAAAACCTTCTGCACATACAGCAACAATAAACCTTGGTTCACTGAAAAACTCAGGATGCTTCGTCAGGCCAAGGAGGAGGCCTACAGAAGTGGGGACAGAGGATGTGTGTCAGCTCTTCAGGCAACAGAAGACCAGGAAAGCTCCAGGCCCAGACGGCGTGTCACCCTCCTGTCTGAAGGTCTGTGCTGACCAGCTGGCCCCCATCTTCACCCAGATCTTCAACAGATCACTGGAGCTGTGTGAAGTCCCCTCCTGCTTCAAAAGCTCCACAATAATCCCGGTCCCCAAGAAACCGGCAATTTCAGGACTAAACGACTACAGGCCCGTGGCCCTGACGTCTGTGGTCATGAAGTCCTTTGAGAGACTGGTGTTGAGCCACCTGAAGGACATCACAGGCCCCCTGCTGGACCCCCTGCAGTTCGCATACCGGGCAAACAGGTCAGTGGATGATGCAATCAACATGGGACTGCACTACATCCTGCAACACCTTGACTCCCCAGGGACATATGCTAGGATCCTGTTTGTGGACTTCAGCTCGGCGTTCAACACCATCATCCCAGACATCCTCCACTCCAAACTCACCCAGCTCACCGTCCCAGCCTCCACCTGTCAGTGGATCACAAACTTCCTGACAGACAGGAGGCAGCAGGTGAGGCTGGGGAAAATCACATCCAGCACCCGGTCAATCAGCACAGGCGCCCCCCAGGGATGTGTGCTCTCCCCACTGCTCTTCTCCCTATATACCAACGACTGCACCTCGAGAGACCCATCTGTCAAACTCCTGAAGTTTGCAGACGACACAACGGTCATCGGCCTCATCCGTGACGGTGACGAGTCTGCTTACAGACGGGAGGTGGAACAGCTGGCCCTCTGGTGTGGTCAGAACAATTTGGAGCTGAACACGCTCAAAACTGTGGAGATGACAGTGGACTTCAGGAGTAGCCTCCCTATACTGTCCCCCATCACCATTTTAAATAACTCCGTGTCTGCTGTGGAAACCTTCAGGTTTCTGGGATCTTCCATCTCCCAGGACCTAAAGTGGTCTCTCCACATAGACTCCATAATCAAAAAGGCCCAGCAGAGGATGTACTTCCTGCGTCAGCTCAGGAAGTTCAACCTGCCCCAGGAGCGGCTGGTCCAGTTCTACACAGCAATAGTTCAGTCTGTTCTCTGCACCTCCATCACCGTCTGGTTTGGATCAGCCACCAAACAGGACAGGAAAAGACTGACACGGACAATAAGGACTGCAGAAAAAATCATTGGTGCTAAACTGCCCACCATCCAGGCCCTATACTCATCCAGAGTCAGGAAACGGGCAGGAAACATCTCTGCAGACCCATCACACCCTGGACACAATCTGTTTGAACTTCTCCCCTCCGGCAGGCGCTACAGAACCCTGTTCGCCAAAACAACCAGACACAAGAACAGTTTCTTCCCCCAGGCCGTCGCACTGATGAACACTTGATCAGTCACCCAGTGTCAGTGACCCCCCTGACTCCAAAAACCATCCACTCATAGTCTTTACATTTACAGACCAAATTGCACTTTATATGTATATATATATATATATATATATATATATATATATATATATATATATATATATATATATATATACATATATATTTCTACCTGTACATAATTGAACAACATATATCCACACTGTAAATAATATAATATAAATATAATTAAATATATATTTATATATTTATAATAGTCCGGACTTCTGAACACTTTTTAACTTACTGTTCTTTGTTGTTCTTGTTCCCTCTAGTTGAATGTTGTTATGTTTGTTTATGTTCATGTGTACGTCTATGTACATTGTGTGCGAAGAATAACCAAGTCAAATTCCTTGTTTGTGTTTCACATACTTGGCCAATAAAGCTGATTCTGATTCTGAACACAACTCCTACTCTGTTGTTAGTTGTCTTTGATGCATCAGTATATACTTTAGTAAATGTTGAAGAATGTTCCTCTATATATCTATTAACCTGATTCTTATTTATACTTTTCCCTTTCTTCCTTTCTAACAGATGTATGTTTACCTCTATCTCCACTAATAGCCAAGGTGGGACAGTGGAGCTTAACACTAAATCCCCTGTCTCTGTTTCTTTTACGGCGTCCCCCACCATCCAACCAGAGCTCTTCATCTGTCTTCGTTCCTTCTCTTGACACATCTGTAACACCTTCTGAGTGGGCTGACTCTCCTTGTGGCCCTTTAGGTTTGCCCAGTATGTTAGTGAAATCTGATTTCTTCTCATTTCTAATGTCATCTCCACTTGTAGGGCTGACACTGGGGTTGTTTCAACAGCACCACAGCAGAGTCTCAGGCCTGATATTGAGTTTTTGAAGCAGACTGAAGCAGCCATAGTCAAGAATTGCCCTGATTAGTCCAATGTAAACAGTAGACATCTGACAACATTCAGTACTTTTTTTTCCAACAATTTGCTCTATATAAATTTTCCAAGTTAGATTCTTGTTGAACCAGATACCTCGATATTTAAAACACTCTGCTATCTCTAAGTTTTAAGACATTTTAAGTTGAATCTGATCCTGAATTTTCCTTTTTGTGAAACAGACTTGTGTCTTTGCCGCTGAAATCTGAACCTCGCTCCAGTGCCCAGCACTCTATTCTCCCTATTGCCTCTTGTATTTTTCTAACCATATACTCTATATACTCTATATATCACCACACTGTGCTGTGTGTTAAACTCACCACACTGTGCTGTGTGTTAAACTCACCACACTGTGCTGTGTGTTAAACTCACCACACTGTGCTGTGTGTTAAACTCACCACACTGTGCTGTGTGTATTAAACTCCCCACACTGTGCTGTGTGTTAAACTCACCACACTGTGCTGTGTGTTAAACTCACCACACTGTGCTGTGTGTTAAACTCACCACACTGTGCTGTGTGTATAAAACTCACCACACTGTGCTGTGTGTGTTAAACTCACCACACTGTGCTGTGTTAAACTCACCACACTGTGCTGTGTGTTAAACTCACCACACTGTGCTGTGTGTGTTAAACTCACCACACTGTGCTGTGTGTGTTAAACTCACCACACTGTGCTGTGTTAAACTCACCACACTGTGCTGTGTGTATTAAACTCACCACACTGTGCTGTATTAAACTCACCAGACTGTGCTGTGTGTATTAAACTCACCACACTGTGCTGTGTGTGTTAAACTCACCACACTGTGCTGTGTGTATTAAACTCACCACACTGTGCTGTGTGTATTAAACTCACCACACTGTGCTGTGTGTGTTAAACTCACCACACTGTGCTGTGTTAAACTCACCACACTGTGCTGTGTGTTAAACTCACCACACTGTGCTGTGTGTATTAAACTCACCACACTGTGCTGTGTGTATTAAACTCACCACACTGTGCTGTGTGTATTAAACTCACCACACTGTGCTGTGTGTATTAAACTCACCACACTGTGCTGTGTGTTAAACTCACCACACTGTGCTGTGTGTATTAAACTCACCACACTGTGCTGTCTGTGTTAAACTCACCACACTGTGCTGTGTGGTAAACTCACCACACTGTGCTGTGTTAAACTCACCACACTGTGCTGTGTGTATTAAACTCATCACACTGTGCTGTGTGTGTTAAACTCACCACACTGTGCTGTGTGTATTAAACTCACCACACTGTGCTGTGTGTGTTAAACTCACCACACTGTGCTGTGTGTGTTAAACTCACCACACTGTGCTGTGTGTGTTAAACTCACCACACTGTGCTGTGTGTATTAAACTCACCACACTGTGCTGTGTTAAACTCACCACACTGTGCTGTGTGTATTAAACTCACCACACTGTGCTGTGTTAAACTCACCACACTGTGCTGTGTTAAACTCACCACACTGTGCTGTGTATTAAACTCACCACACTGTGCTGTGTGTATTAAACTCACCACACTGTGCTGTGTTAAACTCACCACACTGTGCTGTGTGTATTAAACTCACCACACTGTGCTGTGTGTGTTAAACTCACCACACTGTGCTGTGTGTGTTAAACTCACCACACTGTGCTGTGTGTGTTAAACTCACCACACTGTGCTGTGTGTGTTAAACTCACCACACTGTGCTGTGTGTTAAACTCACCACACTGTGCTGTGTTAAACTCACCACACTGTGCTGTGTATTAAACTCACCACACTGTGCTGTGTTAAACTCACCACACTGTGCTGTGTGTGTTAAACTCACCACACTGTGCTGTGTGTATTAAACTCACCACACTGTGCTGTGTGTATTAAACTCACCACACTGTGCTGTGTGTGTTAAACTCACCACACTGTGCTGTGTGTGTTAAACTCACCACACTGTGCTGTGTGTGTTAAACTCACCACACTGTGCTGTGTGTGTTAAACTCACCACACTGTGCTGTGTGTTAAACTCACCACACTGTGCTGTGTTAAACTCACCACACTGTGCTGTGTGTATTAAACTCACCACACTGTGCTGTGTTAAACTCACCACACTGTGCTGTGTGTGTTAAACTCACCACACTGTGCTGTGTGTATTAAACTCACCACACTGTGCTGTGTGTATTAAACTCACCACACTGTATTATTTTCATACGATTGTTCTTGCTCCATATTTCAATAACTACTACCTGTAACTCTTGTATTGTATTGTATTGTATCTGTCTATAATTGATACCTTCTTTAATACACATTGCACACCCTCCTCCAGTACCAGTGTTTATATCTTTGTGTGTAACAGTATATCCCTTAAAAATGACATCCAGAGTTGATTTGAGCCATGTTACTGAATGAATATGATGTCTGGTTTCTATATCTCCTCTCCACTCCTGTCAGACTCCTGGTGTTCCACTGAAGTATCACCATGATTAGTGAAGCTGGCTCTGAGGTCCCTTCTCCGTGGTTCAGGTCAGCAGCTATCTTTTCCCATGATAAATCTTTCATGTTAAGGAATTTAGCTGCTGCCTTAACTATGACTTAGATTGTCTCTGTCTTGGTGTTTGCCTGCTCTGAACAGTTGATGCCGTGTGATGATAATGATCCTGCCCTGAAGCCACGCTGGGTTCATGTTCACTTTGGTTGACTCCTTCTTCTCTTCTGTCATTGTTAAACTGCACATCCTCTGCATGTGTCACTTTCTGCTCTGATTGTACTCGCGTAAGCTGTCGTCTCAGGGATGTGACGTAATTCATGTTTTCTGCTTGTAAGTCGCGCTGATGTCCAGCAGATGGCGCCATTTTGCCGAGATCCACCACATCACTGTGACTCTACCACTGAAGACAGGAAGCCTTAAACTCATTGATTTTTGAATGGAGTTTGGTTTTAACAGAGATCTGAATAAGTCAAATACACCAGAAACCATTTAAACATGAAGAAATGACACGTGGTCAACAGAAGTCTTCAAATACACACAGACACGTAATCAATATTCAAACATTTCCTCCATCACGTCAGGTTGCAGGTGAACAGTATCAATTAAATATATAAATAACAAATATAAATATATAAATAACATATAAATATATAAATAACAAATATAAATATATAAATAACATATAAATATATAAATAACAAATATAAATATATAAATAACACATGAATATATAAATAACAAATATAAATATATAAATAACACATACATATATAAATAACAAATATAAATATATAAATAACACACATAAATATATAAATAACACATATAAATATATAAATAACACATATAAATATATAAATAACATAAATATATTAATAACACATAAATATATAAATAACAAATATAAATATATAAATAACACATAAATATAAAAATAACACACATAAATATATAAATAACAAATATAAATATATAAATAACATAAATAACATATAAATATATAAATAACACAAATATATAAATAACACATATAAATATATAAATAACACATATAAATATATAAATAACAAATATAAATATATAGATGATTGTAAACAATAAAGTTGTGTTGAATGTTGGTTGCCTGGATGTTGAGGTAAAGCTCTTCCTGTTTGTTCAGAACAAAGCCCAGCAGACCTGGTGTAAACCCGTCTGTGTTTGTTGGGTTTGCCCGGTGACACGGCGGGGGGGCGGGGCCCCTGCGGGGGCCGGGGGCCACACAAAGCAGGGAAGCAGCGTGAGCGATGCCATTAACTTCAAACACAGAGATGTGTGCATTGATAACATCCTGTCTGCGTTTCTACGACATCCTGCGTGCAGGCGACCTCACTGAATGATGCTGTTGTCTCAGCGCCGGCCAATCACTCGCTCCGGCTGGGTGTGCGGGGTGGGGGGGGCCTGGCAGGGACACAGGTCTCCTCTCACAGTGCTGGATGTATGAAGGGTTTCCTCCGGAGCTGCCAGCCCGCTCAGGATATTCCCTGGAAGCAGTCATGTCCCGGTGAGGAGCCCTCCCCTCGTTAGGGAGGCAGGGAGGTAAAGAGTGGGAGCACCAGGAGACCCGTGGATCAAGAGACTCTGAGCGGCACCATCATGGACCCAAGTACCCACGCTCTGGAGCTGTCGGGGGTGTTTTTGGCGGCGGCGGCCTGGCTCTGCTCGCTGGCCACCACCCTGATGTCCACCTGGCTCACCCTGTCCACCGACCTGCTGCCCACAGAGAGCTACGAGCTGGGCCTGTGGGAGACCTGCGTGGTGCAGGACCACGGGGCGCTCGAGTGCCGGCCCTACGACAGCCTCCTGGGCCTGCCACCGGACATCAAGCTGGCCCGGATCCTCATGTGCGTGACAGTGGCCGCCGGGCTGCTGGGACTTCTGCTGGCCATCCCTGGCATGCACATAGTCAACAGCTGCCAGGACCTAGGCTGCAAGAGGGCCATGAAGACGGCAGGGGGGGTGCTGAGCCTGGCAGCCGGGATCCTGGGGCTCATCCCGGTCTCCTACATCGCCCACCTGACGGTGCTGCGCTTCTTCGACGAGTCGGTGCCAGAGGTGGTGCCGCGCTGGGAGTTCGGGGACGCTCTGTTCTGCGGCTGGACGGCCGGAGTTCTTCACCTGACGGCCGGAAGTCTGCTGCTGACTTCCTGTTTGTGTGTGCAGAAGGAAAACTGTAACGCACCTGTCCCCCCCATCCCGCTGGTGAGGGTGCAGCCTGGACGGCCCCCCTTCAGGACCAGATCTGAGTACGTCTGAGATGGAGGCTGTCTCAGAGTCTGTTTCCACATGTCGCATAATTCTGTCCAATGAGTCGGTCGGTCCGGTGAGTTCTGCTGCTCCCAAGTCCAAAAGTTACAAAAGACAATGTGTCTGCAATAAAACGGGCTGTTTTCTCAGTGAAGTTCTGAATCAGAGTTTTACTTCAGATTAAATGTTCTAAACTCTGTGGCTGAGTGTCTTCCATTCAGAACCACATAAAGAAAATGAGACGTTTAATTTAACTTTAACAAAGATCTCAAACTCTCATCAGGATCAAATTAGTGGAAATGTTTCTGAAATGTCCACAAAGTTTCACCTGAAATAAAACCTGCTGTTTTCTCAGTGAAGTTCTGAATCACAGTTTTACACTTTAGATGAATTGTTCTCAAACTCTGATTCAGAACCACATAAAGACAAAGAGCCTTTTTATTGAGCTGTAAACTCTGCAGCCAAACTTGACCTTTTCCTGAGACTCCAAACTCTTGTTTCTGAAGTGTCCAACAGTTTCACCTGAAATAAAACGGGCTGTTTTCTCAGTGAAGTTCTGAATCACAGTTTTAAATAGAAGATTAAAGAACAAAACTTGATTTGAAGATCATCATTTCATAAACTCAAGGTCTTGTTGAATCTTCTCTGGATGAAGAGAAAAAGAATCAGATCAGATGTGAAGTTGAATCTGTTAGTTTGTTTCCTCAAAAGACTCAAAACTGTCAGATTGAAAGAGTTTACAGCATTTTAACTGGTTCAGAACTGCATTGAGAAAAGAAGCATTTTACTGTAGTTCTCTTGCTGACTGTTACTTTTAGACTTTGGAGCAGTAAAAAGAATAAAAACATCATTTCCCAGAATCCATCCTGATAGTTTCTTGTCGTTGGACACTTGGAGATGTGAGTTAGTGTCTGGCTGCAGACCTTCAGCTTCCTGACGTCACTTTCAATCATTCAGCCATTTATTGTGTAAATCCAAAGAGACCAACGTGCTGCTGCTTCCTGTTCTGTCTGTATGAGACTGTAAATCCCTTCACTTCTGGTTCTGGTTCTGGACACAAACCAGCATCACTGTAGTTTTTGTACAAAGCTGATGTTTGAGCAGGAGCTGTGGAGACGAGTCAGATGAACGTGGTTCAGCTTTAAACAGCGACTTACAGACATGATGTGTTTAATGTTCAGAGAGACGACGTGAAACCACTTTGTGTTCAGTCAGACGCAGCAGAGCGATGATGTAATGTTTGAGATTATCCTCAGCAGATGATTGTAAAGACGAGCAGAATAAAGATGCATGAAAACAAAGTGAACTCTGGTTGATTTGTGGCTTCTGTGATTGATCCTCATTATTAATGATGCTTCATACGTCTCTGCTCGCTGGTCGTACGTTAACAGTATGAAACAGGAACGATGTCTGCAGACGACTCACCTCCACCGTCCACATCTGCACTCTACGTCCCGTCTGATTGGCTGCTCGGAGCTCTTCCCTGGATAAATAAAGGCTGAGAGCTGCCTTTGTTCTGCGCCACAATACACTCATTATAACCCCCCACACCACCAGCACCAGCACCATAATCTGACTATCTGCCTCCATCCAGCAGCTGGATCCACATCAGTCCACCATGGTAACCATGGAGATGCCGCTCCGCCCCTTCTGACTGCTAATAAATCAGCATTTACTAAGAATTCATATCAGTATCAGTAGTTATAGTAAATATCTACGAGTATAAACGAGTTGTAACTGTACAGAATCACAGTAATAATAAAGATGATGACTGAGAACCTTCACCAACATAAAGATCATGATCCACATTGACCCTGCAGGCTGGTACTGATCCTGAAACGGTCCCATAATGCTGCTTTTCTCTGACGGATCAGAAATATTTGTCGTCTTCTGTGGTTCTGCCAACAGGAAATGTTTACCTGTGATGTCAATGAGGTCGTATATAAAATCTAATCAGGTCCTGGCAGCGATACGTTAACTCACTGTACCACAAACAGAACCGCCCACCACCTTCTCCTTAATCGCTCTCTTCCTTTTTGGGACAATAGAGCGGACCCATTCAGAACAGCGAGTGGACAGACAGGAAATGGACCACCTCAGCTCGCCGTGCCAACACTGACAGACCTGCAGAGAACATCAGCTGCCTGCAGACGTTACTCAGTCACAATCCTCCCACTCGTCAATCACCAATCAGAGGACAGAGAACCCGACTTCATCCAGTTTTGAGGGTCGTTGTTCAAACAACACATCTGTTCCCTCTGACGTGTTCCTGCTTCGTAAAGACAAGATATAAAATGAAGCCCACAGTCGGTGGTCCCAGCCGTCGCCATCGCTAACAGAGTCGCTCGTTAATCCAAAACACCGGCGTCTGTCTCTCCCCTCCCGTCGGTCAGTCCAATCAACCAAACAGAAACAAAGACTGTGTGTCGGATATCTGAAGTCAGAGTCTCCACAGACACCATGAGAGGTGAAGATCAGTGATGACAGCTACCTGTCACTCAAAGAGGCCACGCCCCTAATGATGCATGTCATTTAGCCTTGATGTAATGTAGAGCAGTGAGTGATATAAAGGTTGTGATGGAGCTCTGATGGGGCAGGATGCAGTAAAATGGTACGTGACACTGAAACACTGTAGTTAGGACCCAGAAACATACAGTCAGTAACAATTACATATTGTAGTTTTACAAGGTACACATGCTAACATGCTAATAGGCTCAAAACAGGCTAACAGGCTAACAAGCAGCATAGTTGGGTTAACATGAAAACACAGTACATTGCAGTAATATTACAGTAAAGTTACTGTTCATGTGTACATTTACAGTAACTCCAGATGTGTTTCACAGTATCAACATGATCTTTTACATCATAACATTGTATTTTCACAGTAACATGTCTGCGTTGCTGTAGAAACACAATATTTTACAGTAATATTTTAAGTTTACTTTATTTTCATCTTTATTAGCGTTTAATTTAACGCTAATAAATAATGACCGTAGTAATTTTGGCGGTGATGTTGTTTTACAGCGAACATCAGTTAGACGATAAACTGAAGAGACGGTGTCTGGACCTTAACGAGCTTCAGCAACTGAAGGCAGGTTCTGTTTTCTGTCAAAATGTTTCCACACTGGGTCACGTCGGGCCGCTCCGTGTGGAACAGCTAATTAAAATGGCTGCCAGTGAAACAGGAAGGAAAGAAATCAAAGCTGATCTCCAGCAGAGCCTCGCCATCCAAGAGAAACAGCTCCGAGAACAAAAATAAGGTCGTTAATTACACCAAGTCAGAAAACGTTTTATCTTTACAGCTCAGGAGCCACGAAGGCGAGTCGCCGTCACAGCAGGTCAAACGCTGTGGATCAGCTGTGAACGATCAATAGTCACATCCTGACACTTATTGATGAGGCCTTGACACTGCAGAGAACATTGTTATACAATGATGAAGATTTATTCTGACCACTTTGAGTGTGTGTGTGTGTGCGTGTGTGTGTGTGTGACATTGTTCCCTGGGAAGCAGAGTGTGGACCAGAGCTCCCAGTATTGTAACAGTCGGGAACAAAAGAGGCTGTTTTCATCTGAGTCCAACAGCAGCAGAAGACAGGAAGTCATTGAGCAGATCACATGGGACAGTGTGTGTGTGTGTGTGTGTGTGTGTGTGTGTGTGTGTGTGTGTGTGTGTGTGTGGAGAACAGAGGAACGTCTCAGGCTCATGTTGTCCAGCTGACAGAAAACTAAGAAGTCAAAGTTTTAAAATCAACGTGACGTCATAAAAACCTGAGTTTTGATCCATAAGAAGACGTTCTGTAGACGTTCTGTCGATGTTCTTCAGACGTTCTTCAGACGTTCTGTAGACGTTCTTCAGACGTTCTTCAGACGTTCTGTAGACGTTCTTCAGACGTTCTGTAGACGTTCTGTAGACATTCTGTAGACGTTCTGTAGACGTTCTGTCGATGTTCTTCAGACGTTCTGTAGACGTTCTGTAGACGTTCTTTAGATGGGTTATGGTCCTCTGCTCGGTGGACGTCTCTGCTCGGTGGACGTCTCTCCTCGGTGAACGTCTCTGCTCAGTGGACGTCTCTGCTCGGTGGACGTCTCTCCTCGGTGGACGTCTCTGCTCAGCGGACGTCTCTCCTCAGTGGACGTCTCTGCTCAGTGGACGTCTCTGCTCGGTGGACGTCTCTCCTCGGTGGACGTCTCTGCTCAGCGGACGTCTCTCCTCAGTGGACGTCTCTGCTCAGTGGACATCTCTGCTCAGTGGACGTCTCTCCTCAGCGGACGTCTCTGCTCAGTGGACATCTCTGCTCAGTGGACGTCTCCGTCTGTCTTACAGTAAAATCAAACGACAGCGTTGGACATGTTGGTTTATCTCTTCGTCAGAGATCCTTTATTGTTGTTTGTGAGGAGGGTTCACTCTGGACAGATTAGAGGAACTGAATTTCTCTCTTGTTTCTTGTTGAATCACTGACGGCTGCTGTTCTTGTTTCATTCCTGCTGGATATTATTTGAACTATTATTTGAATTTGAAGACAGCAGGATCAAGTCCAGCTGTTAAAGAAGTCTGTCAGGACAGAAACCAATCGTCTGTTAATGTTTACTGGTCCACCAGAGTCTCACAGCGACGAGCCGTCAGAGCTGAGAGTAAAAGTTGATTCAGAGAATCGTGACACTGCTGCTTCTTCAAACTGTCTCTTTTGATCAGCTGCAGACATTTTATTTAG
>NC_133238.1:13854646-13864646 GCF_040436345.1 Pagrus major
CTGTACTCCTGTCTGAGTAACTGTACTCCTGTCTGAGTAACTGTACTCCTGTCTGAGTAACAGTACTCCTGTTTGAGTAACTGTACTCCTGTCTGAGTAACTGTACTCCTGTCTGAGTAACAGTACTCCTGTCTGAGTTACAATACTCCTGTCTGAGTAACTGTACTCCTGTCTGAGTAACTGTACTCCTGTCTGAGTAACAGTACTACTGTCTGAGTAACAGTACTGCTGTCTGAGTAACAGTACTCCTGTCTGAGTAACAGTACTCCTGTCTGAGTAACTGTACTCCTGTCTGAGTAACAGTACTCCTGTCTGAGTAACTGTACTCCTGTCTGAGTAACAATACTCCTGTCTGAGTAACAGTACTCCTGTCTGAGTAACTTTACTCCTGTCTGAGTAACTGTACTCCTGTCTGAGTAACAGTACTGCTGTCTGAGTAACAGTACTGCTGTCTGAGTAACTGTACTCCTGTCTGAGTAACAGTACTCCTGTCTGAGTAACTGTACTCCTGTCTGAGTAACTGTACTCCTGTCTGAGTAACTGTCTGAGTAACTGTACTCCTGTCTGAGTAACAGTACTCCTGTCTGAGTAACTGTACTCCTGTCTGAGTAACAATACTCCTGTCTGAGTAACAGTACTCCTGTCTGAGTACTGTACTCCTGTCTGAGTAACTTTACTCCTGTCTGAGTAACAATACTCCTGTCTGAGTAACAATACTCCTGTCTGAGTAACTGTACTCCTGTCTGAGTAACAGTACTCCTGTCTGAGTAACTGTACTCCTGTCTGAGTATCAGTACTCCTGTCTGAGTAACTTTACTCCTGTCTGAGTAACTGTACTCCTGTCTGAGTAACTGTCCTCCTGTCTGAGTAACTGTCCTCCTGTCTGAGTAACTGTACTCCTGTCTGAGTAACAGTACTCCTGTCTGAGTAACTGTACTCCTGTCTGAGTAACTGTACTCCTGTCTGAGTAACAGTACTCCTGTCTGAGTAACAATACTCCTGTCACTTTTTACAGTGTATCCCTGGTCATCACTTTTTACAGTGTATCCATGATTGTCATTTTTTACAGTGTACCGGCTCGCCCCCCTCCGGGCCCCAGCCTCACTGGTTCCACACCCTGCAGGTCCGGAGGCTTCGAGGGCAGCGAGGACGTAGCAACAGCGACCCGCTGGGAGCGAACAACTGCCAGGACCAGAACCAGGACCGCCTCACCTGGGTCAGAGAAACGTGCCAATCATTCTATAGTCTGTTTGTTTCTAAACCCGAACCTAAACCTGATCCTGAACCTGAATCTGATCCTGAACCTGATCCTGAACTAAACCTGAACCTGAACTAAACCTGATCTCGAACATGAACCTGAACCTGAACCTGAACCTGGTCCTGAACTAAACCTGATCCAGAACTAAACCTGAACCTGAACTAAACCTGATCTCGAACATGAACCTGAACCTGAACCTGATCCTGAACTAAACCTGATCCAGAACTAAACCTGAACCTGAACTAACCCTGATCTCGAACATTAACCTGAACCTGAACCTGAACTAAACCTGATCCAGAACTAAACCTGAACCTGAACTAAACCTGATCTCGAACATGAACCTGATCTCGAACATGAACCTGAACTAAACCTGATCCAGAACTAAACCTGATCCAGAACTAAACCTGATCTCGAACATGAACCTGAACCTGATCCAGAACTAAACCTGAACCTGAACTAACCCTGATCTCGAACATGAACCTGAACCTGAACCTGATCCTAAACTAACCCTGATCCAGAACTAAACCTGATCCTGATCCTGAACCTGAACCTGAACATGTGTGTCCTCTGCACAGAGACCAGGTCTTCAGTTTGGAGCAGCTCAGTCTTACGTCAGTCTGGAGAAACTTGGTGAAGGAGCGTACGCGTCCGTCTACAAAGGAATCAGCAGGTCAGTGAGACTCCGCCCACTTCAACAAGCTACAGACGTTAGCATGCTAACTTTAGCTCCTTCCTGTGCTGTTGAGGATCAACGGGCAGCTGGTGGCTCTGAAGGTGATTCGTATGAAGACGGAGGAGGGCGTCCCGTTCACCGCCATCAGAGAGGGTGACCACACACACACACACACACACACACACACACACACACACACACACACATATTATTATTATTTGTATTATTATTATTATTATTTTGTATCTGTTAAAGTTAAAACCATGTTATACGCTGTGAAAGTGAAGGACAGTGAACGTGTGTGTGTGTGTGTGTGTGTGTGTGTGTGTGCAGCCTCTCTGCTCAAAGGTCTGAAACACGCCAACATCGTCGTCCTCCATGACATCATCCACACCAGAGATTCTCTGACGCTGGTGTTTGAATACGTGGTGAGAAACATGAACATGAGTTAAAGTATGTTAACATGTTGTTATTGATCTGTGTGAAGACACTCGTTCAGCTGATCGATGACACGCTCACACGTGGTTCTTCTTCTTGTGTTGTTGCAGCAGACAGATCTGGCCCAGTACATGAGCCAACACCCTGGAGGACTGCACTCACATAACGTCCGGGTCCGTTCACACCTCAAACACCTCAAACACCTCAGGACACCACGTGTCATCATGTCTGATACAACATAAAGTATCTGAATATACATATGTATACAGTATACATATGTATATATGTATGTGTGTGTGTGTATATATATATATATATGTGTGTATATGTATATATATTTCAGATGTATATATACATTATATATGGTCGTGGTCTTCAGGTCTTCATGTTCCAGCTGCTGCGGGCTCTGTGTTACATCCACAGCCGGAGGATCCTCCACAGAGACCTGAAGCCTCAGAACCTGCTCATCAGCTACCTGGGAGAACTCAAGATGGCCGACTTCGGTGAGAGAGGCTGAACACAGAGCTCCGCCCACAAAGCTCCGCCCACAGGCTGCCATCTTATTGATCTCCTCTCATCAATAGAAACAGAGAGGACTGATCCATGCTCTGCTGTGTTCACTGAAGCTAAGCTAATGCTAATCAGCAGCAGCAGACAGTGTTTCATGACGTGGTTAATGTGTAAACTGAAGTCAGTGTTCTGCCTCTGACCGGTTCTGACTGGACCTCTGTGTCTTCTGGCTCTGGCTTCAGGTCTGGCTCGCTCCAAGTCCATCCCCAGTCAGACCTTCTCCTCTGAGGTGGTGACGCTGTGGTACCGGCCCCCCGACGTCCTGCTGGGCTCCACAGATTACTCCACGGCTCTGGACATGTGGTGAGTGAGGCGTCTGCGGAGGACGAGGATGAGGACGAGGACAGAACCCTGTGAGGAGGCGTTTTAAATAAAGTTCTGTGTGTTTGAATCAGGGGAGCTGGATGCATCTTCATAGAGATGCTGCAGGGGGCGCCGGCGTTCCCAGGAGACACCGACCTGTTCGAACAGCTACAGAAGATCTGGACGGTGAGGAAGACGTTGTCTTTATTTAAACTCCTCAAACCTTTATTGATCAGTCATCAATGAACGTGTGAGAGCTGACCACAGTCGTGTGACCCCGCAGGTTCTGGGCGTCCCGTCTGAACTCAGCTGGCCTGGAGTCAGCCAGCTGCCCAACTACAAACCAGGTCCGTTCACTTCCTGTCCCAGCAGCCAATCACAAGACAGTGCGGAGGAGGCAGGAAGTGATGATGAAACAGAAACTTTTGTACTCCATTTAACCAATCAATCAATCAATCAATCAATCAATCAATCAATCAATCAATCAACCAACCAATCAACCAACCAATGGATACATTTTGTGATTCTTTTTTATCATTAAAATAAATAAATGATCTGAAAGTTGATGTATTATTTCAGTTGTTTTTGATTGATTGATTGATTGATTGATTGATTGATTGATTGATTGATTGATTGATTGATTGATCAGTTTACAGTCAGTGTGGTTCTCACAGTGTCCAGCAGGAGGCGACATCACTCTGATAAATCTACAGGACAGAGTCACTGAAGAGCTTCTGCTGATAATCATTATTATCAAACCAAACAAGGACAAAAGTATCAATAATAAAAATATTAATAATTATTATTTAAAAAAACTAGTTTTTTAAGACAGAACAAAAACCCGATGTGACAGGAGGAAGTTCTGACATCAGTCACAAAAGAAAAATAATACAAATAAAAATAAACAAACTTTAACAAACCTGAAATATAAAAAACATATTTAAAGACGTTAAGAAGTCAAAGATTTCATTACACCTGATACTGTTGCACATAGTTGCACCAGCGAAGCCACTCCTAAAGAGACCAGCCTGGACTCAGCGACATCTGAAACTACAGACCTGTATCTCTTCTTTGGTTCCTCTCTAAAACCCTGGAACGTGCCGTCTACAACCAACTGTCCTACCTTTCACAAAACGACCACCTTGACCTCCATCAGTCAGGCTTCAGGACTGCTCACTCCACTGAGACGACCCTCCTCACAGTGACTGAGTTGCTCCGTGCCGCCAGAGCTTCGTCCAACTCGTCAGTCCTCATCCTCCTCGACCTATCTGCTGCGTTTGACACAGTCAACCACCAAATCCTCCTCTGCACTCTGGCTGAACTTGGCATTGCTGACTCTGCTCTAACCTGGTCCACACCTGACTAATTGCACCTTTCAGGTCACGTGGAATGGCTCCTTGTCCAAACCCTGCTCCCTGGAAACTGGTGTCCCTCAAGGCTCAGTACTAGGACCGCTTCTGTTTTCACTCTACACTAGTTCACTAGGCTCTGCAATCACATCACATGGATTCTCTTACCACTGTTATGCTGACGACACCCAGCTGTTCCTCTCCTTTCGCCCCAGCGTGAGCACTTCGCTCTACTACATCAGCTGTCCGGCTGGTACCGCCATCGCTGAGAGCAAACAAAGGCCAAGTCACCAGCGAAGTCACCACTCTTCTCTGTTCTGGCGCCTCAGTGGTGGAACGAACTCCCGACCAACGTCAGGACAGCAGAGTCACTCGCCATCTTCTGCAGAAGACTCAAGACTCACTTGTTCAGACTTCACCTTGACCCCCCATAGCATGACTCCCTCCCCCACAAAAAAAGAGAAAAAAAATCCACTTGTATGTTCTAACCCTCAGCGATTAAATCACAGCACTAGTGTACTTAAGGTATCTTGATAAATAGCAGCTACTTTGCTCAGATGAGGGCTTGAAAATTCTTTCTACTTTTTCTTCTCTACTTTATCGACGATGATGGGGACGAAAGACACAATGGAGGCGAAACCCCTCCATTCCAAAACACCGCTGTTCCGACTTTCAAGCTCAAATTACTTCCCAATAGGGTTAGGGTTAGGGTTAGGGTTTCCCCAATAGCCTTTTCGGAATAGCGTGGTCTTTAGAAAAAATGGGAAACCCCGCCATTACGAAGAATGGAAGTCTATTTTCGGAACAGCGGGGTTTCGGAAAGGCGGGGTGTAACCGACGATGATATGTTGTGGTTTCTTTCTTGTGACAAATGTACTTATCGTAAGTCGCTTTGGACAAAAGCGTCTGCTAGATGCCCTAAATGTGAGCTAATCATCAGAGTGATTGCAGTTTTTAACACATCCACTGTTTGTTTCTCTCCGCAGAGCGCTTCTTCCACTCTGAGCCCAAACAGTTCAGGACCGTCTGGAAGAGGTGAGGAAAACAAGAACTGTATATTGAGGCTAAACCGTTAGCATGGAGGCTAACAGGACTCAACATGATTAATGCTAAAGTGTTAGCACAGTGTTCTACATTGTTACCACAAGGTCAAATAACCATCAAAATTATGAATATAAATCAATGCTAATTTCTTAGCATGGGGTGAGCTAACAGATAACTTTGTTATTAGTTAGCAGAGTTGCTGTCTTTCATTGTAGTATATGCTAAAGAGTTAGCATGGAGCACACTGATACTCAGCCATGCTAGTATCTGAAAATTGTGTCATTTAAAAATGTTAGCATGTAAGCATGAAGTCTACTGTGTTACTCTGGTCCTCCTGCAGTCCCCCATCAGTCTGTCTGTGTTGATGTGGATCAGGTTGAACCAGCTGCCCTACAAGACCGAGGACCTGGTCCAGAAGATGTTGAAGGGGGTCCCTGCTGACCGGGTCTCAGCACAGGACTCCCTGCAGCACCCGTACTTCAGCACGCTGCCTCCTCCTGTCATGCACATCAGAGACAGTAAGAACTCCACATGCTCACATGCTAACAGGGTGGCATGCTAACAGAGAAGCTTCTACATTTCCTGTGTACCCTATTTGGGATGTGAGGTCCTCCAAACATTCTTCTTCTTCTTCGTTATTAGCCGTGTCCATTTTCAAGGTGCCAGGTGTTCGTCTGGAGACGGAGGTCAGAGACGTCTTCAACCCCAGACGGAGAGTCAAACACTCCCTGCTGCCCAGCGCCAAGTGCTGGTGAACAAACGCTCAAGCAACCGACATCAGACCACCTTGAGTCTGACGAGACAACCGGAGGCGTGAAGAAAACCACAAACCAACTTCCTTCAGCCTGAAGGGTCCACTGGATTTTTGTCTAATTAAAGAGCAGGTAGCCTGCTAGCGTGAAGCTAAAGTGTCAAGCTAAAGATTGAAGCTAAAGTTTGAAGCTAGCTGATGAAGCTAGCTGCTGGTGTTTGATGTAAATCTAATTTAACGTCTGTTTTTGTGGATGTGAATATAAAATGTCACCTTCAGGACTCGTGGTCCCTCAGGACGGTTCCCCTGTTAGCATTCGTTAGCATTTGTTAGCAGTGTTGTGGCAGATTTAATTATGTTGATGAATAATTAATGTTTATTAGCTGTCAAGCTCCCTGAAAACCAATCAGAGCTGAGTGTTGTCGTCTGCTGCAGCTCTGTGTCGACTGTTGATCAATACACACGATTGGTTCGATCAGTTTGATCTTTAAACCTCTCCTGTTTTCATCTGATTCATTCACACAGAATACAGCTAGCTAACATTAGCTAATGCTAAGTGACGTAGCACATCTCCTCAGTGGCTCCTGATTGGTTCTTTGTTGTTTATCATGAGAATAAATGAAGGTGAGAAACGTTCGTCATGATTATTGATCAAAGTTCATTTATTGATGGAGAGACTGATCAGCTGATCATAAACATGTAAACAACAAGACTGTCGCTCCATGACAACAACAACATGTTTATTAATGTTATTGATAGTTCAATCAATAATGATCAGGTAAACAAACAAACAAACACTGTAAATAAAAACAATGAAAAAATCAACTGAAAAACATGTTTAATTTTTTTCAGTCTTCTTGACGAACACTGTAAAAAAACAGACAAACACCAAAACTGACATCAGCTGGACTTTTTACACACACACACACACACACACACACACACACACACACACACACACACACACACACACACACACACACACACACAGGTGAGACGCTACAGGTGAGATGCTACAGGTGAGACAGTACAGGTGAGATAGAAGCTAAAAGTTAGCTCTACTTACTGGTTTCATGCTATCCTGGTATATTTAATTATATTAAATTATATTTTAATATATTTAATTATATTTAATTATATTTTAATATGTTGTATCTTATTGAGCTTCTTGCCTTCGTTTCATTGGACGCCGTGTCGCCACATCTGGATGCAGCTGTGAGGAAACACAACCATCTCTTTGTTTCAAAGTTCGTTCTGATTTCACAGATTTGCTAAATTTAGCGTCCGTCCGTCTTTTTGTTTGTTTGTTTGTTTGTTTGTTTATTTGTTGAATTCATTGCTTCAGAAACTTTTGATGAACGTGCGACTTCAGAAACTCACCAACAAAACAGAAGAACTTCTTAAAAACAAAGCGGTCGAGTTGTTTTGACAAAGTTCATGAATAATGGATCAATCAGTGATTGTGTGAGTGTTTGATTGACAGGAGCGTCAGACGTAGTTTTGATTGATCGGCGAGATAAAAGATGTTTGTGAATATTTAACTGTGTTTGTTTTTAGGCGGACGTCTGATTGCGTTTGATGAGAGAAAATTCATTCACGACACTCGAAACAAATATCATCATAAATAAATCACGATGCTCAGCAGCCTTTGATATTCGGCCCCGAAGAGTCGCAGCAGCACGACTGATGTTCGTTTTCACTTCAGTCGAGTCAACGTTCACCAGACCGTCGCGCTAATATAAAGAAAAGACGGTTATATTAAATTATTCTGCTCTGCGAAGCTAAAACTTAAACATAAACAAAGAATTTTCATGAAAACTCAGTGTTCAAACCCAAAACGTGGCGGCCGATCACACAGCACGGAGCTAGCCTATCAAATGACGGCTACCAGCTAGCGTTAGCTAAAGCTGTACAGTTTGTTATGACACAGAAACCTCCTGCTGATGCTAACGTAATGAGTTCGGCAGCGTAGCATTAGCTGCCATGTTGATAAAGATCCTTTTAAATAAATAATGTGATACTTTGATTCATTAGACGAAGTGTAAACGAAGTGTAAACAATCTCAAACAAACTATTAGAAAAACAACAGAGAAGGAAGTTTTGTTTGTTTGGTTTTGATGTAAAGAATAAATAATAATAATATAATATATAATAACCCATTAAAATAAATTATGTATTTGTGTAAATATTGATTGTTGTTGTTTTTTTAATGCTGTTGTGTGAAATTTAATAGATGTGATACAATTATTATCATCATTATAATTATTATTATTAAAAAGCTGAATGAATGAAAAATGAACCACGTCAGTCTGTGCAGCGTGACTCTGTTAAATCCAGAGATTTTTGAATGAAGTCTGGTGTGTAAGACACACACACACACACACACACACACAGTGCTGACCTGTCACTGACCTCCACGGGGATTCTGGGAAGTGAAGTGACTCATTAATATTAATTAATATATTTAGTACGTTAGTTGTGTTGAGCTCTGATGAAGGTGATGTGATGATGGAGATCCAGAACAGCGACAGTAAGGTGAACATGTGTCATTGATCAGCTGATCAGGAGACTAGAACCACCAGCTGAGTGCTTCCATGTGTTGGTTCCATCATGTGAGCTTCATTTAAACCGACGGACCGAGTGTGTGGTAACACCTCAGCTGACACCGGCGCCGTCACTGAGCCCAAATGTAATAAAGCTCTGATTGAATGAGTCTGATGAGATCCACATGATGTTTACTGCTCGCACTCAGAACGACATCTGCCTCAAACCCTCCTTACCAAGGTCCAGTCTGTGACCAGAACCATGAACAGAACCATTATGAGAATCTTTATAATGAGGTTTATAAAGTATATAATGCGGTACTGAGGCAAAACTGGGTCAAAACATCCAGTGGTGCTGGTTGAACTGGGTCAGAGTCTGAACTGGTGTTTAAAGGGTTAACACTGTATCCCCGGACTGGTCCGAGCTGGACCCGCCCCCCTCAAGAGCCCGTCTTTGTCCTCTTTCTACCCTCCTGTCTTCTTCTTCTTCTTCTTCTCTGCTCTGACCTGTGGGCGGAGCTCCTTTGTCCCTGCACTCCCAGAGTGCATCTGGGCCCCTCCAGGCAGCTTGTCATGTTAATGTGTATGAATGGGATGTTAATATCACCCCCGCCCCCACAACACCAGACACAAACCCACACAGGCAACATAACACCAGACACAAACCAACACAGGCAACACAACACCAGACACAAACCAACACAGGCAACACAACACCAGACACAAACCCACACAGGCAACACAACACCAGACACAAACCAACACAGGCAACACAACACCAGACACAAACCCACACAGGCAACACAATACAAGACACAAACCAACAAAGGCAACATAACACCAGACACAAACCAACACAGGCAACACAACACCAGACACAAACCCACACAGGCAACACAAACCAACAAAGGCAACATAACACCAGACTCAAACCAACACAGGCAACACAACACCAGACACAAACCCACACAGGCAACACGACACCAGACACAAACCAACACAGGCAACACAACACCAGACACAAACCAACACAGGCAACACGACACCAGACACAAACCAACACAGGCAACA
>NC_133238.1:13872146-13939646 GCF_040436345.1 Pagrus major
TCATCGGCACTTCCTTCCTGCTGGCAGGCTTCGTGTCGCTCTTCCGCATTCGCACCATCATGAAGCACGACGGCACAAAGACGGAGAAGCTGGAGAAGCTGATGGTGCGGATCGGCGTGTTCAGCGTGCTGTACACGGTGCCCGCCACCATCGTCATCGCCTGCTACTTCTACGAGCAGGCCTTCCGGCCGCAGTGGGAGAGGACATGGCAAATGCAGACGTGCAAACGCTTCGCTGTGCCGTGCCCGGCTGAAAACTTTGCACCACTGACGCCGGACTTCACCGTGTTCATGATCAAGTACCTGATGACCATGATCGTGGGGATCACCTCCGGCTTCTGGATCTGGTCGGGGAAGACGCTGCAGTCGTGGCGCAGGTTTTATAATGGACTGAGCAACAGCAACCAGGGAGAGACGACAGTGTAGCGCCGGAGCTTTTACTGCTCGACTCCTGGATGTAAACTCTGTGTTAGACTGATCCCGGATGGATCTGAACACTCCTCTCAGACAGAACATGAGCCAAGGACCTCGCTGTGTGTTTGAGTCTGCCCCAAATTCATTTTACACTTGTAGCTCTTTAATCTTTTTCACTCGTACGCTGACGGGATTATGAGCCTCTGCCGCGTCCAAGTAACAACTTTATTTCACGGGTCTGTAGAAGAAAATCTAATGTGATGCTGAATATTTACTTGTGCTCTTAAGATCACGTACCGGGTCCAGTGGACATTGAGAGGTCGACTGATCATCGGGGCTGATATTCAGCATTTTTCAGATTATCAGTATCATTAATTTTTCCGTCAGATTGCTGATAAATTAAAGAAATTAACTACTAAAGTTATCAAATAACTGTCATGGAGAGGAAGAACTCGAGGAAAGTACCTGAAAAAATTGTACTTGAGTAAATTCTACTGTTTTAATTCCATTGCTGGTTATTTGACACAAAGATTTTCATTTTTACTGTAAATGAAAATATCAGTTTTCAGTCTCTAATTATTAGATGATTATTATTTCTAATAATCAATATTGGTCCTGAAAAGCCACATCAGTCGACCTCGAGTTAAATTCAGAGCTGAAGCAGAGAGACAACAGGAAGTTCAGACGCTGCTGTGGTTTGTGTCTGATTCATGTTGAAGTATTAACGACATCCCAGTCAGAAGATTTAGATCAACACTGAGGATCATCAGGCTTTTAATTTGAAACTCAATCACTGAATCCACAACGACATGCACTTTATTCTGAAAGTAAATGGAACATCTGAACACGAGGACGAAACACTGAACCGATCAACTGATCAATAAATCCAGAAAATAATTGACAATGAAAAATAAAATTAGCTGCTTTTATTTTAAATAATTTGTTGGTTTGAGTCTTAACGTCTCAGAAATCCACGACTTTGCTTTTCTCACGTCTTCAACTGATTTTAGATCAGTTTCACTAAAAATAATAACTTTTCAGTTTTTTGTGGCAGAAATGAAGACAAAAGAGAAATGTTTAAAGATAAAAGAGACAAACGTTTAAAGATTAAACAGACAAATGTTTAAAGATAAAACAGACAAACATTTAAAAGATCAAACAGACAAACGTTTAAAGATAAAACAGACAAATGTTTAAAGATAAAAGAGACAAACTTTTAAAGATAAAAGAGACAAACGTTTAAAGATAAAAGAGACAAACGTTTAAAGATCAAACAGACAAACGTTTAAAGATAAAAGAGACAAACGTTTAAAGATCAAACAGACAAACGTTTAAAGATAAAAGAGACAAACGTTTAAAGATAAAAGAGACAAACGTTTAAAGATAAAAGAGACAAACGTTTAAAGATCAAACAGACAAACGTTTAAAGATCAAACAGACAAATGTTTAAAGATAAAAGAGACAAACGTTTAAAGATTAAACAGACAAATGTTTAAAGATAAAACAGACAAACATTTAAAAGATCAAACAGACAAACGTTTAAAGATAAAACAGACAAATGTTTAAAGATAAAAGAGACAAACTTTTAAAGATAAAAGAGACAAACGTTTAAAGATCAAACAGACAAACGTTTAAAGTTGTCACATAATTTAAATGTGTTCGTCTCCTGCGGCACCAACATGTACAGAATGTATCAACAGTTGATATTTAAATCTCTTTTTAACATTTTCTGTCATTTTATTGACCAATCAATCAATCAATCAATCAATCAAGAAAATAATCAATGACGACGATAAAGGTTAGCTGCAGTACATTTGTCATTATATCTGTCTGACTTTGATTTAGTTTATTTAAGAACGGACGGAACAAATTAATAAAGATTAATAAAGATTATATAACACGGGGAACCAGAATGGACTCCCTCACTCACAGATACCAAATCAATCTAAATACAGCTGATTTATTTCACCCAGGTCCATTAATTAATTAAAAGAATTAAAGAAAGAGAGAAAAAATTAATTGCTGCATTCGTCCTTTAATCAGGATCAGCAGCAGAGTAACTGAGATCTGTTCTGGGCCTAGACGTCTGTTTACTGTAATCCTGCTGACAAACAAACAAACAGACAGACAGACAGACAGACAGACAGACAGACACAGGTGGAAACATTACCTCCCCGGTGGAGGTAAATGTTGTTGCTGTTGTTGTTGTTGTTGTTGTTTACCAGCAGCTGTCCTCTCTCACAGTGTTGACCTCCTGGTCGTCTGTCTCAGGACTGTTTCCAGGATAAATGACCTCCGACCAGTTTGATGAAGCATTACAGTCGTGTGTTGTGTCGGTGCCACTTCCTGTCTTTGTGGTTCTGACCCGTTTGTTCATGATTTTCACTTTAGAGTCGCTCTTCTTCTATAAAACATCTGTACGTATTTGTAAATATCCTCTCTGGAAAGAAATGATGTATTTATGTGAAGTTAATCTTATGAATAACGTTGTTGTCTCTTTTCTTTCATGCGATGCTTCTTGTACAGTTTTTCAGAATAAAACATTGAAGTTTTTAAAGAGTTCTGGCTGCAGCAAACACTGGTGTGTACACTGGACCTGGTTAATGACCGCTGAGTGTTACAGGAGGCTTGTTGCAGGCACCAGATTCCTCCTGAAATCTGAGCCCATTTTCTTTTTCCTTTTGTCGCGGCTGCTGAAAGCCTCCCTGAGCCTCAGAGACTGAAACCAGAGCACTCTGACCTCCTTACAGGGAAAGTACAGAAAACAGTTTCATCTTCTTCATCCACTCATTTCATGTGAGAACTACTTTTCATTCAGAGCAGCGAACATGAAACACATATTGATCCGTTCACCTCCTGAGGGAACCGTTATCTCCGATCTCCATCCACGATAAACGTCCATAAATCCACTGAGAGACACATTCAGAACTCCCCTGAGAATCTTCATGTTTTTAAGGTTTCTTCAGTATCACAGTAATCCAGTGATAGTCGTCTGTACATCCATGCTAACAGGAAGTGCTAACAGCTAATTCAGCACACTTTGTATAGAGATTAGTTGCTGACATTTGCAGCCAGTTAGCAGCTAGCAAGTAGTAGCAGAAACACAATAACTACTGATTATTTTTTGATGATTAATCATTTAATTAAGTCTATAAAATTAAAATTAAAATTAAAATACTTGTCACAACTTCCCAGAATCCACTTAAAACATAGAATAAAGTTGCTCCTTATAGCTGCAGAACTCCACTGAGAATCTTCATGTTTTTAAGTTTTCTTCAGTATCACAGTAATCTATTACATCTGTGAGTACAGTGCAGACAGGAGCTGCTAAAGGTAAAAGTACACAAGTATTACAGGCTTCATGCAGTTACAGTAGAAGTACAGAAGTACTGTGTCTGATATCTCCTTTACCTGAAGAGTCTCTTCACTCGTGGTGATGTGGCGCCCTCCAGTGGTGAAAGCATAAACTGCACGATTCAAATATCCATGAATGATCATGAGGAACAAATTCAGCTGAGTTACATGATGCATCATTATATAATTATGATATATCAGTATAGAAATTACCATTTCCTTGATTGATTGATTGGTTTGTTCCACAGTTGAACATCTATAAATCTTTCATTTAGGTCAGAAACACTAAAACCAAAAGTCAAACAATCACACACTGATACAGGATTTTAACGTTGAACCTAACCGTCAGCCTGGATTTATTATCTCAGGTTCACTAAATCCACTAGATCTTGTCAGGACGCTGGTGGAAGCAAACTTTAAACCTGTTCAAGCTGCTCGAACATCGTTTGAAAGACAGACTGAAGTTAAAGATATTGTAAAAAGTGCCTGATCAGTACTGAGCATGTGCAACTGACAACAGAGATGAGAAAAGAAGCGAGATGTCTCACTCCTGAGCAGCTTCTGTCCTCAGATCCAGAATAAACGATGTGTCAGAATTTTAATGGATTAAAACTTACTGGTTTTCCATCCAGCTCACTCACATATAAACACAACTAAGCCAACATGCTAACGCCTCAGTTTAAGTGAGCAGTCAGGCCAAAGTTCAGATTCTTCAACTAACAAACAAACAAGCACGAATAAAGTTTTGCCAACTCACAGATGAGGCGTCTTGGTGTTTCAGCTGTGCATCAAACCCTGAACTAGATCAGGTCAGTGACACGTTTAGTCCAAAACACAGTTTTCATCATTAAATGTTGACGAGTTTTGGTCGTGTACGTTTTCATACGTCCAAAAAACACGTGATGACACTTCAAAACACCTTTCTTTGAATACTGGAGATACCTAAGATGGCCGCTCATTTGACCAGTTGGGAGCTTCTATGCCCGCCCTAGAGCCTACAACAGCCAATGAGTGATGGTGTAGACCAGTGACCCACTCTCTCTTCTTTCTCCTCTCTCCTGAGCCAATCACATGCCAGCCTCCAGATGATTGGTGCATCATGTAGCCAATGAGATTTCAGTAATACATAATTTATATATTTCCTCATAAAAACATGTGTAAAATTAATTTTCAGTGATATTGATCATATTGTGATCATTTGGGATAATGTGAGCACACAATTCAACAACATATAAAACAAAGTCCGTTTGGTTTGGGCCACTTTATTGCAGAATTCTTACATTCTTACATATCTTCTCACTCTGACTCTGATGGGATCCTGACCCACAAACCTGCCCGTGTTCTGCAGAAACATCATGAAGGAACTCCCATTAAAGGCGATCGTTAAGATGATCCGTGGTTCATCTGTGACCTGCTGAGGTTCACTTTGATCCGGTACAGTCAGCGGTGGCCTGCAGCAGAAGCTGATCGACGTCCTCTGTAAGAACCAGAGAGCAGAACTCATTGGTCACATTCCAGCAGAGAAACCAGACATTTGTCCTGGATGGTGGTGGATCCACCTCAGTGGGAGGATACTTACACTCTGAAGCGGTGGGCGAGAAGCTCTCAGGTGTGCCGTCCACATCGGTTTTCACTTCAGGTATGAACGGGGGGGTGAGCTGCCGCAGAGAGAGGAGAAGACTGGTGAGCCATTCAGTTCTGATCACGGTGGATTCATGGGATGATGATATGTCTAAAATATATCGGCTTGGTGTCGGTCGGTCGGTCGGTCAGTTTGTTGGTTTTTCAGCAGGATTACACAAAAACAACAGCACAGATTTCCGTGAAACTTGGATGGAGGATGGCCCAGGATAGACCTCATTAACTTTTGGTGCTGATCCAGATAAAGGGATAGATCCAGGAAAGTTTTCTCATTTTTTTTTAACATTGTGAGATCGGACGTTTTTAACATTTTGGGTAATTCCTCGGGGAATAATGTCTGAGTGGCTGGTATTTATTTTTTTAGCCACCAATGTGCAGCTGAGATCATTGGGATTCAGAACGGTACCAACAGTTTTCACCTTTCTTTCATAGGTTTATCCAAGCAGATCCAGATCTGTAGGGAGAGTAAACTGGACTACAGTCAGCAGCTGGATGTTTTTGCAAACGATTTTAAATCTTCTCCCCGATGGGATCAGCTTGATTTACTGAAAAGCAGTTATGGGTGATACAGGACTGCCCAGTTAGATACTGGTGCAGGTCTGGGAGGTAACTGGGGAACGATTATGAGTGATGGATTGTAGATTCAGTAACGAAGAATTACAATAACTGACGCACCGGCGGCACTTTCGAGGCTTTAGCGTTAGCAAAGTGGGCAAAACAGTAACAGTAGTTTTGTATCAGAGGTGGTTGTGTTCCCACGTCATTAGCCAGTTTAGCTAGCTGGCAGCTTCAGGACTGAACGACATGCCGTACCACTCGCTCTTAGAAGAAGGGTCGGCTTCCCGTTACCATGGAAACCGGTTCTGGTTCGGTGACAGGAGGCGCTGGGAGTCGCGCCGATACTTTGCGTATCATGGAGACGGGGAACAAGGTTCATTAAAAGACATGACGAGATCTGCTGAGTGTATTCTCACGCCGCCGCCGCCATCAGCTGACTCCCGCTCAGTGTGACCTGAGTGTGCGCTGTTGATGGTGTTTGGTGGTGGATGTGAAGGTGAGGATCAGTTTTACTTCCTCCAGCCTCATCGTGTCTCACCTTCTTCTCTGCCACATCCTGCCAGTTGATGGCGCTGAAGAACTCGTGACTCTTTACTTCTCCAGCATCGGTGGGACCTCCGCCCAGCCTGTCAGTCCAAACAAGATCATGTAAGAATCAAGAATTTATATAGTATATTATCTAACAGGACTCTCACTCAGGATCAGCAGGTCAGATACCTCTTTGTGGGGTCCTTGGTGAGCAGGCCAGCCAGCAGTGACCTCGCCTCGGTCGACAGGCTGCTGGGGAAGCTGACCTCCTCGCTGAGAATGAGCTTAGTCAGAACCTCATGTTCCCGGTTGTAAAAAGGCAGACAGCCGCACATCATCTCATATAAGATGAGACCCAGACCCCACCAGTCCAAAGACTGACTGGGGTCGTTTTCCTCCAGGACCTGTATGAACACAGCTCAGTCACACTTTGGTCTAATGTGCAGCACAATTATAAGAAGGGTTTAATTTCACTCTTATTGTGAAAAGATTCAGTCTCATGTTCAGACAGCTCCACAGCTCCCAGTTAGGACTGAAGCTCGCCTTTGTGGTGAATCTGCCCAAAAGAAGGCACACCTCAGAGGAAAGAGCTGTCTGTCACAACTTTGTGACCCGGTGATGTTGTAACTTCAGTTTAGATGGTTGAAAAGACGTTCAGACTGAATATCAGCCAGTGTTAGATTAGAAACCTGAGAAATCAAGGTTGAAGTCCTGCTTGCTGCTCGCTGGGTGACTTGCCTGAGCTAAGGAATCTTCTTGACTTGACATTGACTTTGGACTTGCTCACCTCAGGTGCCATGTATTCAGGACTGAGGACTCCTTCCTCACCGACACCAGAGTCAGTGAGTTTGATGTGGCCGTCATGATCCAGAAGCAGCTTCTCCAGCTGAGAGAGGAAGACAACATCAGCTCACAGACACAGATGTGGTTGATCTTGTGAGATTTGTTGCTTTTAAACTTTAATGAAACACGTCTTCATTCTGGCCTGTAGTGTCCAACAAACCAACAGAGAAAACATTTCTTTGTGCTTTATAGCTGTTAGAAATATCATCAAGACGACTGTCCTGACTGACTGCTGAGTTTTCACCTAAAACTACCGTAGACTTCTTCTCTAACGGAGAGAATCAATACAGAACAAATAACCTGAGATGATTTTCATTTCATTGTCAAATCTGACCCTTGACAATGTTCACATGTCTGCAAACCACAGATACGTCCACATCTGTACAGTTTCATATCTCGTTCACATGACGTGTTTGAGCTGAGGGAGGTGGAGGAGTTACAGCTGATGATGTTGGCAGCCCAGAGACCACTGTTCAAAAAGGTCTTCTAACATTTATAAGCGTGACACTACTGGGTATTTATAAGGAGACCTAAGGTGATAAAAAACAAATGTTTTGGCAGGAAGTCGGATCATTTCAGCTGTTTTTGTGGCAACTAAAACAGCTATTTACCTAACCCAACCCAACCCAACCCATTTATTCTGGTGATCAAGCTGCCAAGTTTCAGAACTGATGAATGTATGAGGAGTGTTCACCTTCATATTGCCGTAAATGATGTCATGTGAATGGAGGAACTCGAGCACTGACACAATCTCAGCAGCGTAGAAACGAGTCCGATCCTCTGTGAACACTTTGTCCGTTGACAGGTGGAAGAAGAGCTGAAAGAGGCGAGAGCAGACGGAGTAAAACAGGCGATGTGATTAATGTGACATTCACCTGAGCGTTAACTCACCTCGCCTCCGTTTGTGTAGTCCATCACAAAACACAGTCGACCCTCAGATCTGAAGGCATGAAGCCTCTTCTGCAGGGAGAAGACGATCCCATTAGAGGCAAAGATGGACCTGAACACATCACCATCACCAGCCCAGGTGAAAAGTCATGTGCATCAGAGGAAGCCCATCGTCAGGCGTGATAAAAGAAAAAGCCTTTTAACGGTGTAATGTGTAAGAAGGTCGCTCCAAGCAAACAGAGGGAGTTTATTATCAGTACTTTTAAAATGAAAGAAAAAGCCAAGAGGGGCTCAGCACCGAGAGCTTCCAGACCGACCCGAAGACGATTTGGCTCATTAGAAAGAAAACAGCAGAGCTGGAAGTGTTTCTCACCTGAAAGAAGGGGGGTTCAGGCACTTCTTCAGGGGCGTCACTCTGCCAGCAAACACATTATTATCAGACACGTTGAAAACACTTGTCTCACACACACTGCAGCATTCATGGTATGAAGGTCTAGATGAGAGCGGGTCTCCTAACCCAGAACCACCACGGCCCTGTTGTTGCCTACGAGCTGCTGACCGGAGATGTGGTCAGTTAATACATGTCTGTGACACGTCGTCATGTCATATCTCCAACCCTGACAGGTGACGAGGTCCACTCATCAAAAAGGTGATTTAACATTTCTGAGCGTGACACTAGACAGTGACACTGTCCATCTGTGGCAACAAAGAAACAGATATTTGTGATGGGAATGGGATCATTGATCACTCACTGTGGCTGTGAGGTACTCGTGTTTCAGAAGTTTCAAGGCGTGGTACTCTCTGGTGGTCTTGTTTCTGGCCAACATCACCTTCCCAAACTTCCCCTTTGCGATCGTTCTCAGGAGGTCAAAGTCATTCAGTGTCTGAAATGAACAAAAAGCCGAGCTGAGAGGATTCATGATGTTTGTGATTGTACTGATTCTGTAACAGTTTGTAAATCTAAACCAACACGGGTCCAACTGCTTTCTGACAAATGTAATGTAAATATCTGTTGGTGCTGTTTTATTTTTAGAGATAAAATGTTTAAATATTATTTGTATATCAGCGTCTGACCTCATGTCGAGGGTTAAATCTGGTCTCCTCAGATCAGGTTGATCTCTGTGATCACAGACGAGCTGATGGAGACGTCTGATGTTTAAATCATCTCCAGCTGCTTCAGCTGTTCAGCAGAACGCTGCAACTCTGTTTTACTGTGAAGCTCCAGAAATGTTCTGTGGACGACGAGACTTCACCTGACTTTATATCATCAGGAGGAGATGATGGCTGAGCCTGACTTTATATCATCAGGAGGAGATGATGGCTGAGCCTGACTTTATATCATCAGGAGGAGACGATGGCTGAGCCTGACTTTATATCATCAGGAGGAGATGATGACTGAGCCTGACTTTATATCATCAGGAGGAGATGATGGCTGAGCCTGACTTTATATCATCAGGAGGAGATGATGGCTGAGCCTGACTTTATATCATCAGGAGGAGATGATGGCTGAGCCTGACTTTATATCATCAGGAGGAGATGATGGCTGAGCCTGACTTTATATCATCAGGAGGAGATGATGGCTGAGCCTGACTTTATATCATCAGGAGGAGATGATGGCTGAGCCTGACTTTATATCATCAGGAGGAGATGATGGCTGAGCCTGACTTTATATCATCAGGAGGAGATGATGGCTGAGCCTGACTTTATATCATCAGGAGGAGACGATGACTGAGCCTGACTTTATATCATCAAGAGGAGACGATGGCTGAGCCTGACTTTATATCATCAGGAGGAGACGATGGCTGAGCCTGACTTTATATCATCAGGAGGAGGTGATGGCTGAGCCTGACTTTATATCATCAGGAGGAGATGATGGCTGAGCCTGACTTTATATCATCAGGAGGAGATGATGGCTGAGCCTGACTTTATATCATCAGGAGGAGACGATGGCTGAGCCTGACTTTATATCATCAGGAGGAGACGATGACTAAGCCTGACTTTATATCATCAGGAGGAGACGATGGCTGAGCCTGACTTTATATCATCAGGAGGAGACGATGGCTGAGCCTGACTTTATATCATCAGGAGGAGACGATGGCTGAGCCTGACTTTATATCATCAGGAGGAGATGATGACTGAGCCTGACTTTATATCATCAGGAGGAGACGATGACTGAGCCTGACTTTATATCATCAGGAGGAGATGATGACTGAGCCTGACTTTATATCATCAGGAGGAGACGATGGCTGAGCCTGACTTTATATCATCAGGAGGAGACGATGACTGAGCCTGACTTTATATCATCAGGAGGAGATGATGACTGAGCCTGACTTTATATCATCAGGAGGAGATGATGACTGAGCCTGACTTTATATCATCAGGAGGAGATGATGACTGAGCCTGACTTTATATCATCAGGAGGAGACGATGACTAAGCCTGACTTTATATCATCAGGAGGAGACGATGGCTGAGCCTGACTTTTATATCATCAGGAGGAGACGATGACTGAGCCTGACTTTATATCATCAGGAGGAGATGATGGCTGAGCCTGACTTTATATCATCAGGAGGAGACGATGACTGAGGTTACAGATTTAAACTAACAGACGACTCATGAAGTACAAATCAAACTTGAAGTGGCAGAAATGTCTCAAACTGCTTCCATGTTCCCTGATGAGGGAAAATCAAACCCTGCCAAAATGTCGTCCCGCTGCCGTCATCATGATCATCTCACCACTTCGCCGTCCCTCTTGGACACATTCGCATTCTTCTCCTCTTCCTGCGACCGGGCACTATTGATCATAGACTGGATTGCTGATATCCACTCCTCTCTGAGGAGCAAAGATCCCATCGATTGTTAGTACGTCAGAGGCCACTCAGAGGTGAGAAGCTTTTATTCGAGCCTGTTCTTACCTCTCCTCATGGCTGTCGAAAGCAAAGTTGCGTTCAACCAATGTGGTCCACTGAAGGCACCGTATAATTAAAATGAAGGGTTTGGGTTTGTCAGCCTTCATAATCTGCGCCTCTGTGAAGAACACAACTCAGATGAGTGTTAACAGGAAGACGCTGGGCACAGGACAATGCAACACCAGGCCGTTGTTCAGACGTACTCTTCACTGTGAAGATGTTGACTGCAGGCCCGTTCTTGTCCTTGTGACCCAAGAAGGATCCATCGCTCTTCAGGACGAAATACCTGGGCCTCCAGTTTTTTATAAATTCACCTGAGTCAGAGAAACAGAACGACAGAATCAACAAGATTCAACATTCAAAGGTTTATTTGTCACATGCAAGTGTAGAAGTACAGCAGCAGTGAAATGAGACTGCAACCACTCCATCAACTGTGCAACAAATAGTGCAACCAGAAAATACAAGGCAAAGACATTAACAATAATAAATAATAATAATAATAATAATAATAAAATAACAGACTTAAATTGAAATAGAAATATATATATATACATAATGTATATGTATATATTATAAACAAGTAATAGATATAAATAAGACACAAAGACAAGTATTTACAGAAAGTCCGTGTGCACAGTAGCAGGTTGTGTCTGCATGTGTGTCATGTTGGTTTATTGTCAGTTCGGCCTGAGGGAAGAAGCCGTGACACTGCGTCGGCGTTGGCCAGAGGGCAGCTTCACAAACAGGCCGCAGTAAAACCCATATAACACATTCCCCTCTACACTGTCATGTGTCCTCCAACCTTCAGCTTCTGGTGAAAAACATCTTTCACTCTGCGTGCTGTGATTCACTGTTAAAGCCAGCACCGCAGGTCAGTGTCAGCTTTTCAAAAACACACCTTCTCTGGTTGCTGATGGTGATCAGACTGAACCAAAGGGCTTCTGTGATAATACTGACTGATCCTCATCCTCCTTACCTCTCTTTAGGGTCCAGCCCTCTTTCACTGTGCTCATGTCAGTCATGGTGAGAGATGATTCAGATGTGCTCAGGATCAGGAGGCCCGGTCAGGATCAGGAGGTCCGGTCAGGATCAGGAGGTCCGGTCAGGATCAGGAGGTCCGGTCAGGATCAGTAGTTCACAGTAACTGACGTACAAACACATCAGGATGTCTGATAATCTGCCTGTGAGACTTTATGAAGCTCAGTGTGAAACATTTCAGATCATCGTTGTTATTAAGTTCTTTTCTCTTGTTTCGTCCGAATGACTTCATTAACAGGTTCTGAGTACTTTGTCATGTCCGGGATGTTTCTGGGTGACGGCCAGTATCAGTAACAGTCTGTGCCCACGAATAAGACCCGAAGACTGAGTTCTGACTTTTTTTTTTCAGCGACAGGCGGACAAAGCAGCAGCGACAGGCGGACAAAGCGACAGGGGGACAAAGCAGCAGCGACAGGCGGACAAAGCGACAGGGGGACAAAGCTGCAGCGACAGGCGGACAAAGCGACAGGCGGACAAAGCGACAGGCGGACAAAGCAGCAGTGACAGGCGGACAAAGCGACAGGCGGACAAAGCGACAGGCGGACAAAGCTGCAGCGACAGGCAGACATTCGCCTTTTTTTCAGACGTAAGCAACTAGACACCTAAAAAGTAGTGCTATGGTCAAAATGAGCGCGCTAATTTTTGAATGAATGTGAAACAATTATCGCGTTTCAATGGCTCAGTATTAAAGCTAGAATAAAGATACAGGTATCATAGAAACTAGAATATATAAGGCATCCATTGGTGCCAGCATGGCACGATAGCTGGTCGGAAAATGGGCTGAATAATGCCCCAAAGTTAGGCTAAATTCATCTGTGTGTGTGTGTGTGTGTGTGTGTGTGTGTGTGTGTGTGTGTGTGTGTCTTAAACAGGCTTGGTAAGGTTAAAGCAAATAACACTAGCAGCAATAAAAGCAGAATATTCAGAATATGCATCACATTAAATGATGCATGATGGAGGGAGAGGACACAGAAGACGGCATCACTTTGGACCAGTATCTGCACCGTGGTTCTGCCTGTACGGAGCACGTCTGAGGGTTTCACTGTGATCTTTGGTAAATTATGAAATGAAGATTGATTGTGTTGTGTGTTAATCACAAAAGCAATTAGGCAATTTAAATATAGCGTGATTTGAGCATTTCATACTAATATTCAATGCAGACATTTCATATGTGAATGTAAACAGTTGTGTAATTTGTGTAAAGACTAATTTCACAGTATTTATTTAAATTTGACCATAAAATGTGATTAAGGTTAAAAAGTAATTCATGTTAAAATACATAGTTAATGGTTAAATACAGTTTGAGACAATTTCTGTTAAAATGCAGTAAACAATAAATATTAAGAAGTGAAATTCACACTTACCTGACAACAAACAAACAAACAGCTGTTTGCTGGCAGCAGTGGGCAACTTTATGTTACTTAATTTGCAATTTAAACAGGTTTGTGTTTCACAGTATTTATTTATTTAGGTGTTTATTTTTCTGCTATTTTGTAAACTTATCTTGTATTTTTGTATACTTAGTTCCTGTTACAATCATTTGAAATATCATTGGCATTATGTACAGAATTTAAACATGTTTTCTTGTTGTGTGTTTCTATGATTGGAAGGTGTTTCACCTAATGGCTGATGGCTTCACCTGCCTGCACTTGGAAAACAAAAGGAAGAAAAGGAAAAGCTGCCTGGTCATTTGAGTGAACTCCAGTTAAACCTCTGGGTAGATGACTCCGTCCCTTTCAGGTGGGGATATCGCAAGGCAAAGCTTAAGAAACTTGACAAATGTCGAGTTGTTTTTACACATTATAGCAGAAATCTGACAGATTATATCTTTAACAGAAGTCTGAAATGGAGCTGTTCCCTCCTCTGCTGTCCGACCGTATGGACGAAGCATCTCACCCAACTCTGCTCATAAACTATTCAGAAAGAGGCGAATGTGCTGCTGCTCATTCTTCCCTCTATATTTCTGTTAACATAACTCACTTCTGGAAAATGATAAACAATATGATCCATTTTTATAAATACCTGTAACAGCAGCTGATGGAGGACTCAGACAGACCCTCAATCAAAGACTCGTCGTCTTGCAGAAGGTTTGGTACGCCGGGAGTCAAGTCGAAGACAACTACGGTAAAAAGGTAAAGGTGAAACTGAGCGGAGAGCAGAAACACCAGGATGACAGCAGGGAACACACAGACTGAGTAGAGCAGGGAGGGACGGTCAAAGCCTGCAGGACCAGCTGGTGAGCAGCTGTACTGGTTTCTGCAGGTTTTTCCAGCGGGGACCTTGAACCCCTCTGGGCAGGGTAGAAGACATGGGCAGGAAATGAAGGGTCTGAAACATGACAACAGGCTGACAGGATGAAATGACATGATGGTGAAAAAGATAAGCTAAAGAGCGAGACGTCAACCTCCGGCACCAAAAACTGCTTGAGGCTCTAAAGGTGAGTAAATGTCACCAGAGCCCATCGTCAAACTTTACAGCAGAACTAACCGTGTTTACAGCTGCTTTCTGTAGCTGATTTATCAGCTCATGACAGCTTTCATAAAACTCAAAAAACGCACAAGTTGACTGAATGACAAGCGACCTTTGATATTCACCTTTGTGTTTTCAGATACATGTTTTCACAAGTCGGTAAAAAGGCTTGAAGCTCTGTGACGGGACAACAGTGACGTCTTGGACAGAAAGTTATGACTGTGGAGCTGCAGCCTGTTGTACTACTTGTACAATCTTACAACGTGACGTGTTTTAGCATCTCTGTTCATCATTTACAAAACCCACAATATTTCCTTTACCACACACAGGACACTACGAGGTCTTTCAGTGATAAACATGTATGATGCTGCTATTCAAGCTTCCAGTGCAGGATACTGTCGTACGCTCATATAGAGACGGAGGAGCCAACCAGTTGTTTTTCACCAGCTTCAGAGCACAACCAGCATTACATTACATTAACAGAAATTAAAAATTGCATTTAAAATCCATTAAAACAAGTAGGAAGACATCAAGAAACAAAACATTAAAACAAGTTAAGAAACAGGAAAGTGGGCTAAAATAGAACAGACTAGAAAATAAAAGTCAGTAAATGTAACTGAAGGCAAATTCACACTAAGACACTGAACTTCATTGCTGCCTTGAACTGTTGAATACAAACAATCCAGTATGAAAGATGTGGAATGGTTGAAGGTTATTTAAAAAGCTGACGGCTGTCGGACCGGTCCGAGTCTAAAAGCCCAGGGCCATTTCTCATTGACAGTACGTCCCTGCCTGGAAGCTAAACTGCGTTGTTTGAATAATGCCTGGAAGCTAAACTGCGTTGTTTGAATAATGCCTGGAAGCTAAACTGCAGGAGTAGTTTTTAACGCCCCCTGCTGTCGGACCACACATACCAGACCAAATCTTAGCGCAAAATTAAATTTGGGGATTTTTATCAAAGCAGCTGGTTTGTTCTACACTTGTTCCGGCTCGTTTGACTCTGTCTGACTCAATTTGACCCAAGGAGAGGAAGAAGGAGAGAAATTCTCCAGACTCCCTTATAAAATCACTTAATTTAGTCAGTTGTTGAGTCCGGAGAAACTTTATAAACTGTATGAAGTGATGAATGCTTCATTATTTGGGCCTCCTTGTAAATTGGGTATGTTACAGCCTTGGGTTAGTGGATGCTGCAGCCCCCTCAGCACTCCTGGTTCCCACATCCATGAATCCTCCAGATGTCTCATGTCAGCTTTGTCTCATGTTTTGAGTTCCCGTACTACAGCTACAAAATGGCAGCTCTTAAAAACAAGAAAAAAAAATCCCTCTAAAAAAGCAAAATGATCTGACATCAGAACAGGAAAGTGTAAATCTGTGGTGCAGACGGCCGCATGCTGCTTCAGATCAGTCTGTAAAACATCTCTGAATCAACAACTGCACTGAGGTTTTCACCACGAATCGTGGACGGGAGGTGTGTCTCTGAACAGTTTGGGATCCATTGTCGGCAACATCCAATTATTCGTAGAAAACTCATCATTTGCTTTTGTGTGTTTTCTTCAGCTGTGAGCGCGTCTCAGACATGTAACACAGGTCTGAGCAAACTGCAGTTTAGATCATCAACATATTAAGTGAGAAGGCTTTGAAAATTGTGAGGAGACGCTCTGTGGAGGACTCCAGGACTATCAGAGTGTCCAGTGGGTCCGAGTGTAGCCTGTACCATCACAGGAGATGCAAACCAGAGACGGATGTTCTGACGGGGGAGTCATCACACTGAAACTATAACTCTCAGAACAGAGTCATAAACGGGCCTGATACCGTTCAGTGTTTCTTGCTTCAGGTGGATATTGTTTCATGGTGTGACCTGATTTCACAGGAACTACAGGGGGGGGGCTCCTCCCAGCAGGGAGTCAGGACTGTACGTCACCACTCGCAGGGTCAGAGGTACTTTATCCCATCTGGTGTTGACCTCAGAATTATGCTGAAATGACACATAAGATCAATTAACAGGACAAAGGTCAAACAGCAAAAAGGATGAAAGTTCAGCGGTGGAATAATCTAGAAGGCAGGACAGCGGCGCAGTGTAGGTGTCCACAACAGAACCTCCAGCACCTGTTGTAAATGTTCTGCCACTCTTCTTTGGTGGTTTTGACAGTGCGCATGATTTCCAAATGGACATCGTAGCGCCTGAGTCTACGTAACTTCATGAGAAACTTCTCGTGAGCACGAGAAACGTTTACGTTTTTTTTCTTCACGTGCCCAAATGATGCGCGACAGTCAGTGGCGTCCCTGCGCCTCGGATACTGTTTGACAGGTGAACGCTGTTTATTCGTCCAGTGTAGTTACGAGAACTGGGCCTGCATCGTGATCAGGACTCACACCGAGCTGCCGCTGACTTCACTGACAGGCTTTCATGAATCACACAGTCCATCCTGCAGCTGCTGAGGACGCTCCACACGAGCTGTGCCCTCAAATCCAAAAACTACAATCGTACGTGGTGAAACATGAACAGCTGTTCATTCTTTAATGCTTTTTGATTTAGTCTTGTGTTTCTACATCGATTACGATGACTGGATCAGTTAGTTACCAAAGAGCCCGGCCCTCTCTGCTGCGCTCCAGGACACAGGATGTGAGGACGCTCAGCGGGAAATATTGATTTAAGGTTTTTGTTGGCTGATATTGTTTCAACTGAAGGGAGTGGAGTAATTATTAATACGAGGCTGTTACATATACAAGGTTCATGAAAAGGCTCATGAGAAAAGTATCGTGAGCGTTTTCATGAACATTCAAAGCAGCAGTGTTACTCGGGTACTTGTGTTTGAGCTCATAGTCTGTGGTGACGGCAGACATTTGGATCACAGCTGCTGTGGACAACCTGGACCACCTCTGCTCGGACTCTGCCGCTTCTGCGTCCAGTCAGTGCTCGACACGTAGTGAGGCGGCTGCTATGAAGCTGCTTTGGTCATTTTGTTTCCGTCCTGCTCGGCCATGTGATTTCTGCATGTGCAGCCTGATGGAGACGCTCTGTAGGAAGCTGCTCTCCGTCACATGCAGCTTCTTCTTCTTCGGAGGAGGAGGAGGAGGAGATGTCTGTGTGTCTTCTCTGCCTCCTCTCCTGCTGATTTCTCTGTAACTCACTGATATAGAAACTCCTCCTCTCCACTCGACCTCCCAGTAACAGCGACCAGTCAGACCAGTTCTACAGCAGCTGACACCAGGGGTCAAACCTCTCTGGATGATCAGGATGTGACTGATCCTCCTCCTGATCCTCCTCTTCCTGCTCCTCCTCCTCCTCCTGCTCCTCCTTCACACGTCTCATCTTCCTGTTGTTGTCAGACAGTTTGATGTCTCTGCTCCTCTGAAGTTCTGGTTCTTATCAGTGTCAGCTGAACGCAGCCGGACAGCAGAGGAAGCTGCCACCAGTCCACTAGATGGCGTCATGGAGCTGCAGTGACAGGACCTCTGTTATATGACTGTGTCACTGTGTCACTGATCTGGAGTCAGCTGAAGTGTTTCTTTAATGTTCAACACTCACATTTCATTTATTTCACTTTTCATCAGCAATTTAAATGTCCAGAAAATGAAAGTAATTGAAACTGTTGCCAAAGTTTCTATGTAAGGTGTCACATAGAGGTGTCACATAGAGGTGTCACATAGAGGTGTCACATAGATTTCGCCCCGGGCGGTCGCCCACATTGTCCATAGCAAAAACCGGCCCTGTCACAGATGCTCCGCCGTAGCATTGACCGACACAGCGATGTGTATCAACATCACACTGACTGAGTGTGTGTTTGCTGCTGGCAGAGAGTCCAACACATCTGCAGCAGTGAAATGCAAAACCTCCTCATGCACTTCCCCTGACTGGCTGCAAATACTGCACACAACAGAAATGTGCTCCTTTTTACTTTTATCTTTACTCTCATCCACCAAAACAGCAAAGCACTCGGCATCTGTCACCTCATCACTTCTTTCTTATCAGTTCTGCCATTACAGCAAATATCTCATGTTGAATATCCTGGTGAGCGTATTTGGCGTTTGGTGGGTTAGTAGCTAACTTCTTGTCCACCGTTGGATCAAACTCAGCAATGACGTGCAGCAGCTGTCATCTGTCCTCCATGACTAACGCAGGATGTCCCTTATCAAGCATGTTTGCTATTTTAGATCCGCTTGTCTCCACCGTCCTTCCATAGACAGTGTGTGCCCCGTGCTTTCATGATGGCTCCTCAGAGATGCTGATGCTTTCCGCCAGTTGTTAAATCCGTTGCTGCTAAATGCTCTACATGAAATCCGTGCCCTCGTTTCACAAAATGTCTGCACGCAAAACAAAATGCTGCATCTTTGGCCTCGCTGTGCTCCAGCCATGAATACTGATCCATCCAACTTCTGTTAAAAGTTCTCTGCTGATTCCTGAGTTGCCGTGTGGGGTGTTTTTGAAGGACTGGCCGTCTTGGGCCGTGTTGGAGATGGTTGCTGATGTCACCTGCAGCACAAACCGTAACGTTGGCATCCTCAATGGAAACCGCCGCCGGTGATTCTCCTTCGTCTTCATCCTCCGGATGTTCTTGTTCCTGGGGCTCCTGACAACGAGCGGTGTGTCTGCACCTTCACAGCCTCGTTTGCCTTCAGGTTGTGACTCGGAACGTGGACTTTAGGGAGCAAAAAACGATCCATTTCGGTGTATTTTAGGCTTCTCTGCTATATTTTCAAACTCAATCAAAAGAGATTGTTTTTCAAAAGTTGAGAAAGATCTTTCAGCTGATGCTGTCGTGACTGGGATCGTGAACAACAGTTTGTGCACTTCTGACTCTAGTGCTTTGGCCACAGGGTCAGCAGTCATCGCTTCACTTAAAAGCCTTACTGATGTTTTTCAGACTTGGTTTGAATCCCTGATGTCTTTATGGTGTCTGGCAACATGCTCAACTGTGCACGCAGACTGTCGCAGTCACAGGAGACGGGAGCGTCACCTGTTTGCCAGAGGCCGCTGCGACAAGCCGTAACCTGGACGTGTGGAGCTGTGGGCCTTCTGTCAAACCTTGTCACTGACTTGAAGAAGCTGTCAAATGCTTCATCTGACCTCTGTGGCTGAATCAAAGCTCCCTCTGCGTCTTGTAGTATTGTGTCAGTGGCTTGTGATGTCTTGGACAGCTGTTCGGTCGGATAGAAACCCAGATAAGCGAGGCGCAGACCGAAATAGGTGCTGAACTTTTCAAGCATGGCCAAAATGCCTCCAGCTCTCCGACCGCATCCATCACGGGATCCTTCTGAAAACTCTTCATCGCAGAGTAGTTGTCAGTAACGGACTTTAAAGCGCCAGTTCTCCCCGTCCATGTGTTGGACAAAGGGTTCGCAGGTTTTGTGTGTCGGGTTTCATTTTGTGTTGTAGTGACTGAAATGGTTTCGTTTGGGGGATTTGCTTAATCAGGTGTGTCACATCATGCACAATATCCAATGCATCTGGCATCACTTTGCATTTTTTCCCAGCGTCTTGGAGGCATAAGTTTAGGCAGCGTGGCAAACAGTGCACAAATACAGCTGCAGGATCGTGCACGTTAAAGCTCGCAGCGACTGCCCTCAAGTGACCTGACGTGTTGGCAGCGCCGTCGTAAGCCTGCCCTCTGCACAACACAGGCAATAATTGCACCGTCTCAAAATGTCATTCAGCACAGTGAGACTTGTGTGTGTCTGTTGTGTATGTGTCATCCACCCAGCGAAGTGCAGTAACAAGCTGCTCTTTGTTAGCAATGTCACCTCAGTGAAGTTAGTTTTAAGTTGGATGTTCGACAGACATTCACAAGCCACTCCAACATTTCAAGTGCACCCGCATTGCTGCGGAAGTGTTGATGTTACTGTGAGGAGATAGTCGACCACAGATAAATGTACACGTTGAGGCAAACTTAATGTTAGATGGTATAAATGTAACAGACAAAAAATGCACCAATAGACATATAAGGAAACTCTGCCAAGAAATGATGACCCCACCAGCTGAACTGCTCTGGGACTCAAAATGTATCGGCAGGAACTGGACTCAGTGGACTTCAGGCAGCAGAAACTGTGTCACAGACAAGATAAAGGACGTTTCTTTTAAGATCATACATTCAGTTTATCCTGTCAATCATCTCCACATTTGTGTTAATGTCAACTGCACTTTTTGTGAACAGGAGGAAAATATGTGTCATCTTTGTTTTGAATGTCGTTACACTTATTTGTTTTGGATGGAACTGGGAAACATGTTTGAACCTTTGACAGGCATCGAGCTTAAACTTAAAAACAAGATACAATTCTCACTCATGATGAAAAAAACTTAAGGGAAAGGAATTGTTTGTGTTGAATCTTTTTATTTTACAAGGAAAATATTACGTCCATAAATGTAAATGGTCACCAAAAAAACACGTTTATGAATCTAAAATAGAAAACAGATTTTACATGCAGCTACTAAAAAACATGAAAGACAGAAAAGCTGTAAGAACCTTGAAATATTATAAATTATTACAAACAATTATATGATTTGCTAAAACTCCTCTATGTATATATGTATATATATATTTGTTTTGTTTGTTTATTGTCTGTTTATGCAATAAATGTTTTGTTTTTTTAAATGAATCCCGCCCCGCCCCCCCCCCCCCCAGCTGTTTCCGGTTTAGAGTTGACTTTCACTTTCACTTTCACTGATCCTCGTCGTGTCGCAGCAGCTTCTTCTCTCCGTTTGAAGGTAATTTAACGGTCATTTCTAATGTTTCACACTTTAATGACGCGGTGAAATCAGAGTAGAAGTGGAGTTAGTTGGTCAGTATCTGAGCACAGAGTGGTTGTCACTGTGTAGCTCCACTTACTGATGACTGAAGGCAGCTTTTCCTGCCTGAATCAGCCTGTGGAGGAGGCCGAGACGAGCCGCCGCTCTCCCGCTGTCTGACGCACTAAACGCGGCTGGAGAGCAGCTGTTCGCCTGGATGCGGGAGCTGGAGGTGCTGAGGGGGCTGCAGCACCCCCTAAAACGAGGCTGTAACATGGGCCGAACTTACGAGAAGGCCCGAATCATTCAGAATTTGTCATCGACAGCGTTTCACACAGTTTATAAAGGTCCTCTTAACTCAACAACTCACAAAATGGAGCGATTTTTCAAGGGAGTCTGGGGACTTCCTGTCCCTCCTCCTCTCCCTGCTGCTGCTGACTGCAGCTGATGTGACTTATAATATGTTGGTGTTCAGGTTCTTGTTCATAATGATCAGATACGTGTTGTCCTGGAGATTCAGATGAGTCCAAACACATGAGTGTGGCCCACCATTTACTATGACGTCATCATACAGACTGAGCCCTCAGCAGCAGCTGCATGAAGTGGAAACACGTGACTGAAGTACCTCAGGATTGTAGTTACGTGTAGTACTCGAGTAAATGTACTTTCCTCCACTGTTACTGGTGTTTCTAGAACAGTGAGTCCAGTCGTGTCTCGCTGGTTAAACTGGTGTTCAGAGCAGACGACTCACTTCCAGTCTGATGGCTCCATGACACCATCTAGTGGACTGACAGTAGAAGTGCAGCGTTCATGTGACGCTGATATGAAGCAGCCAATCAGTGGAGGAGCAGCTGATGTTCTGACAGGAGACATGATGGAAAGGCTGATTTCAGTTGATGTGCAGATGAATGATTTGTGTTTCCTCTCCAGATGAAAGTGTGTGTGAGCTGAGCAGCATGAATCAGTGTGAGGACAGAGAGGAGGGAGGCCCTCCCTCTAAAACCCCTGGACCTGGACCTGGACCTGGACCTGAACCTGAACCTGGACCTGGACCTGGACCTGGACCTGGACCTGAACATGGACCTGGACCTGAGCCCAGCTGTGTGTCCTTCAGGAGTGACCAGTCAAAGGAGATTGTTACTAATTTTAAACAACAGCGTTCATCAGACAGACAGTGAGTTGTCCTCATGTTGCTCTCTGTTGATGTTTGTCCTCATTAAATCCAGTCTGACCAGTTGTCCTGATGGTCTTCATGTCCTCAGAGTGATGATGGAGGACAAACTTCAGTCCTTGTTCTGTGTAAAAATACTTTATAAAGTTCAGTTGAGGATAATATGAAGCTTCAGAAGTCTGAGCTACACAGAACAAGTGGAGATCCTCCAAAGACTTGTTAGTCTGATGTACCGACAGTAAAGTTTGTTGTCTGTCAGAATGAATTCAGGATCCACAGACTGAAATCATTCAGCTTCATGTTTACTGAACTCTGGTGTGTTGATCCTTTTCTTGTTGATAGCTGCTAGTTTCTCCAGCAGCTTCTGTGTCTGAAGAATAAAAAGTCAATTAACATCTCTGGTGGTCGTCTTCTCTGTCCAACAGGAGACCAGCCTCTACTGGACCTGGACCTGGACCTGGACCTGGACCTGGACCTGAGCCCAGCTGTGTGTCCTTCAGGAGTGACCAGTCAAAGGAGATTGTTACTAATTTTAAACAACAGCGTTCATCAGACAGACAGTAAGTTGTCCTCATGTTGCTCTCTGTTGATGTTTGTCCTCATTAAATCCAGTCTGACCAGTTGTCCTGATGGTCTTCATGTCCTCAGAGTGATGATGGAGGTCAGAGCAGGATCAGTATTAAAGGACAGGTTCACAGTTTTTCATGTCTGTCCCTCAACAACTCTGACGACAGTGTTCCTCCTGTGTACAAACAGCAGTGACTCACCTCCTGCTGAGATCTGACCCCTGCTGCTGAGGAGAGGAGAGGCTGTGTGTTATATCTAACGTTACAAGGGCCCGACCCATCCGGGCTTCATGGGGCCGGTACCGGAACCCATATTAAGGAGTAGAAAACTCTGATAACTGATATCAGCCGATTAAACTTTTCAATTATTCAAAAAAATATAGAAAAACAAATAACTTCATTTTTGACCTGTTAAATATAGTTCAACACTTGAGACAAAGATATGAACTGAAGGCAGAACATTTTACTGTTTTACAATATTTATTAAATATGCAAAGGTCAACTTCTGCCCAATAATGATTATTATCAGATCGGCTATAATCACCTGATTAATCTGTCGGACCTCCAATTTTTACTTCATATAGTGTTTGTTTGTGAAACATGCAGTTAAAACACTTCAAATAGTTTTATTATGAAGCTTCATTTCAAAATATCAAGACACAAAACTGTTATTACAGTGCTTCTTTTTTATGTAAACAACATATCAAAAAGGACATGAACAACAAATACAAATATAAATAAATAAAAGTAAAAACAGAGACCCACATCCCGACTTACAACAACCCACCCGGGACTGCAAGATGTTGCAGGTTTTTCTTTTAGTTTGTCCTGAATGAAGAACCGGATCATCTCAAGGTGGAGTGTGTCCATCAGCTCTGTGAGCCACAACTTCAGTGTAAAAACAATTTGTAGTTGTTATTCTCACTTTGATTCAGCTAATCTGAGCTCAGTCTCAGTCTTTGACAGTTTGTGTTAGCAGCCGACTCCTCCTGTCATTTTTTAAAGTGTCCTCAACTGTTAAATCAGCTGCTGTAGTTGATGTGAAGTTCACAGACTTTCCATTCAAACACCAGTTTGCAGCGAGCGTCCATGTTTTTCTGAGCAGATCCACTGGGACACTTTTAGATTGGATGTCGGGAATACCTTGCAAAGGAACGCACCATGAAGCCAGTGTTTCCCCCTCACTGTTCGTCGGTGCGTCTGTTTTGCTCCTGTGTTTCCTGTGTGTCTCACCTGTTCTCCAGTGCTGTGTTCTCCTTCTGTCTCCCTGGTTTGTTTATTTTAGGACTTATGGATTTCTGTTTTGTTTTGACTGCTTTGCCTTTTGGATTTTTCTCTGCCTGCCTTTTTTTGCTTGCCTTTTTGATTTTTGGGATTTTACTTCAAGTATTAAAGAAAAAATTATTAATATGACAGGAAACAGGATGAGAGAGGGGGAAGACATGCAGCAAAAGGCCACAGGTCAGACTCAAACTCCTGAACCACCTCAGCTTGGCATAGAAAGGAGAGAGGGATTTTCCACAATAGCTTTCAGCTTTCCTCTCGTTCTCTTCTCTGTCACGGCCTCCAGACTGTCCAGGTCCATCCCCACCACAGAGCTGGCCTTCCTGACCAGCATATTCAGTCTGATCGTACCACAGCTGCTGATGCCACCTCCCCAGCTCACCACAACAAAGATGACACTGGACGACAGACTGGTTGAACATCCATAGCAGCCTAGTGCTACACTGAAGGACCTGAGTGTCCTCAGAAAGAACAGGCTGCTCTTTCCTTTCCTGTCGAAGGCTTCAGTGTTGTCCGACCAGTCCAGCTTGTTATTCAGTTGCACCCTTATGAACTCTTGTAGGTGTCAACCATCTCCACCTCCTCCCCATTTATTGTAACAGGGATGTGGGGGCTCCTTCAACATCAGAAGTCCACCAGCAGCTCCTTGGTTTTCCAAATGTTGAGGTGTATGTGGTTCCTCTCACACCATCCTACAAAGTCCTTGACTAGGTCTCTGTACTCCTTCTTATCACCTGTGATGCAGCCAACAATGGAGGAGTCATCCGAGAACTTCTGCAGGTGGTATTTTCCTGAGTTGAAGCAAAAGTCAGAGGTGTAGAGGCTGAACAGAAACGCTGACAGTACAGTTCCCTGGGGTGTGCCGATGTTGCTCGTCACCATGTCAGACAATTAGCCGTGAAGCCTGATATACTGCAACCTGTCTGTAATCCATGCCACGAGGTCCTGATCCATCTGCATCATCCAGAGCTTCAAGGCATGCCGGTGTGGCTGGAGGGTGTTGAAGGCACTGGAGAAGTCAAAGAACATGATCCTCACTCCTTAACTTTGGCATACATTAGGTCCAAGGTCTTATCACCTCTGGTGTTGCAGGTCACACCAGTGGTTCTGTGTCATCCACCCCTGCTGATGCCCAGGCAGACCTCCAGTGGTCTCTGGTGCACTCTCCAGCCCATCCTCCCGCGGGCTTCTGTCTGGTCGCCTCCTGACCTGCTTTGCCTTTTGCCTCAGCTTCCTTGTTGCCCCCTGGGCCTGCTTTGCTCTCCAGACATGGTTTGCCCTTCGGCTCTGGTTGCTGGTCGCTCAATGCCCACCCTCTGTGCCTTTCACCCAAACATCCCCAATTGGCAGTTTTTGTCTTTTCTAGTTTCTCCTCACAGGGTGTTGGGGTATCTATTTGTTTTATCAAGTGAATGCAATATGCTTCCGTAGGTTCCAGTGTGGCCATTGTGTCAATAATCACCCAAAAGCAACACAGGAAAAAGTCAATGAATAACTTTCGGGTCACACAAATCAGACAGAATAAATATCAAAATCAAGTTTGGCCTGAGGCCCATTTTTTCTTCTTTTCATCTCCTGTTTTTGATCTGAGCATAAAATAAAAGGTACGAATAACAAACCAGTATTTGCTTTTTTGGAATCAGATTCATAAACAAACAACTAAATAATGAATCATTTTTTCATTCTCCAATGTTGGAATCTCAACTGAATACAAGTTTATTGAGACTCTTCACCAATTTGCACTGGACAGTTAGCATCCAACTAGCTTGTGTTAGCTGTGTGTTCCTGTCCACAGTATTTTAGGGGTCAAGAGCTGGAGGGACTAAACCAGACAAGCTGCTGAACCAACCCAGTAAACTGACTGACTGTTGGTTCACAGTGGGATCAGCAGTACCACCAACACTTTGATGTCAGGGGAAACCATCTGATTCAATGATGTCATCAACACTTTAACTCAAAGGACCTTCAGCTTGTGTTTGTCTCTGAGTGGACAGACATAATGTGGCTGATTCTTCATGATTCCTCCACAGAGTCGACCAGGAGAGCTCAGAGGTTCCCAGAGGTCCGTCTGCCCAGCAGCATCAAACACACCTGGACTCCATATTTATGGTCTGTACATGAACAACAACTGCTTTTACATCCAGTCTGTTCACAATAATCTCCATGCTGCACTTTACAGACCAGTGGTGAATCTGTCAACCATGGATCTGATGTTTGGCTCCATGATGTTAAATGTTCTCATTCACATAATATTCTGTTCCAGCTGCTGGAGGAGAACATTGTGACCTTTGTGAAGAACGAGCTGAAGAAGGTCCAGAAGGTTCTGAGTTCAGATTACCCAGAATGCTTCGAGAGTCAGAGGGAGGATGAGGAGGTGTTGGATGGTGAGGATGAAGAGCAGAGGAGGAGCAGCAGAGAGGCATTTCTGAAGATCACACTTCACTTCCTGAGGAGAATGAAGGAGGAGGAGCTGGCTGACTGTCTGCAGAGCAGTAAGAGGATTTCTCTAAAGATGTAACATGATGGATCAATGAGACTTTAACTGAAGTCTTTTTTTTATTTTTTTTTTATTATTTTTTTATTGGAGACCAGCATTATACAAGTATCAGTACAAAAGATACAGTTATTCCGCAGCTGTTATCCACTCTTTTTCCTTTTTTAAATGGAACATTAGAACAAAGAACCAGGGAGGTGAAAAAGGAAGACTGACAATAGTAATAAAGATAATAGATAAATAAATACAGGATGCCCAGTATGTTCGCTAAAAATAAATAAATAAGTAAATACAATAAAATAAAAAATAAATAAAAGAAATTGGATGCATCAGATCGATTCAGTCGGGGTCCAGAGAGGTGAGGGTATTAACATGCGTGATGAGAGGTTGCCATCTTTTATAGAAATTAGCTGCTGAGCCTCTTAGGGAATGTTTAACTTTTTCCAAAGATAAGAAGGACATTAAATCACTTAACCAAGAGGTAGTAGGAGGGGCGCTTGGGCTTTTCCAATGTAATAGAATACGTCTGCGGGCTATGAGCGAGGCAAAGGCGACAACATCAGAGTTTTTCTTAGTGAGTCTAGTTGGAGCACGAGGTACTCCAAAGATGGATATCAAAGGGCACGGTTTTAACGTGATATTGAGGGCTTTGTTTAACAAATAAAAAAAACAAGACCAAAAATTGACTAGTTTGGGACAAGAAAAAAACATATGAACATGATCTGCTGGAGACAAACCACATCTGTCACAAATATCGTTTGTGCCTGGAAATAGCCTACTAAGTCTGCTTTTTGTAAAATGAATTTTATGGAGAACCTTAAATTGGATTAAACTAAGACGAGCACAAGAAGACGTAGAATTAACCCTAAACAATGCCTCCTCCCACCACCCATCTGTCAAACCGAAGCCAAGCTCCCTCTCCCAACTATCCTTGGCCTTCTCAGGGGAAGACGTATTCGAAGATGATATGAGGTCATATAAAACTGAAATCTTGCTACGAGCTAATGGAAGAGAGAGCACCTCTGTGATAAGAGATCCCGTTGGAGCTTGAGGAAAAGATGTAAAGTTTGTGCGAGCATAATTCCGTACTTGAAAGTATCGAAACAAATGAGCTTGGGGTAAATTATATTTAATACGGAGATCATTAAATGCAGCAAAAAATCCCTCCAAGTATAAATCTGAGAAATGAACCAGACCTCTCTCTCTCCACAAAGTGAAAGCTATATCTGTGTTGGAGGAGGGAAATAGATGATTGTTGCGAATAGGACTTAATGGGATGGGTGTTGAAAGTCTGAAGTGTTGCCTGAATTGTTTCCAAATTTTCAAAGACGAAAGTACAATCGGGTTTTTAATATAACTAGGATAACGAGAGGCAAGAGGGGAACAAACCAGAGCTGTCAGAGAAGAAGGATGACAAGAAGCATCTTCCATTATGCACCAGTCCAGGCTGGGAGAATTACACCAGGCATGGATTTTTTGAAGATTGGCAGCCCAATAGTAAAATAATAAGTTGGGCAGGGCAAAGCCCCCTGCTGATTTGCTTCTTTGGAGTGTTGTTTGACGCACTCTTGGATTCTTACCGGCCCAAATAAATTTTGAGATCATTTTGTCTAACATTTGCAAAAACGATTTAGATAAAAAGATTGGAAGACACTGAAAAAGAAACAAAAATCTCGGAAGAATATTCATTTTAATAGAATTTATTCTGCCTATCAAAGAGAGAGGGAGAGAGTCCCAGCGCGCCAGATCAGTCTTAATTTCCGTAACCAACTTTGTAAAGTTATTTTTGTGTAGTAAAGGGAGGGAGTGAGAAATATTAATACCTAAATAGCGAAAGCTATTATGAGCTAATCGGAATGGTAATGCATCTGATGAGATCTGTTTAGCTGCTATGTTTACTGGAAAACACTCGCTTTTACTAATGTTCAATTTGTAACCTGAAAATGATCCGAAAGTTGTCAAGGTTTGTAAAATATTATCTACACAACTAACTGGGTCTGTGACATATAGCAACAAGTCATCAGCATAAAGAGATACCCGATGTTCCAGTCCAGCTCTAAAGATGCCAGTAAAACAAGAAGAGGATTTGAGAGCAATGGAAAGAGGCTCTATTGCTATGGCGAAAAGCAGGGGGGACATTGGGCAACCTTGGCGGGTCCCTCTTGAAAGAGGGAAATATTCAGACCTATGAAAATTAGTTGACACACAGGCAGAAGGGGCAGAATATAAAAGTTGTATCCAGGAAATAAATTTAGACCCAAAGCCAAATTTCCCCAAAGCAGAAAACAAGTAATCCCATTCAACCCAGTCAAAGGCTTTCTCCGCATCTAAGGATATGACCATTTCAGCAGTTTGGGACGTGTTAGGAGATAGCACAATATTTAGAAGTCTCCTAATGTTAGATGATAGTTGGCGACCTCTAACGAACCCTGTTTGATCCAATGAAATTATATCAAGAAGACAAGGGTCCAAACGGCATGCTAATACTTTGGCTAGAAGTTTTACATCTGAATTTAATAAGCTTATCGGTCTCCAGCTGCTACATTCATCTAAGTTCTTGTCTTTTTTAGGAATGAGTGAGATTAAAGCCTGATTTAAAGTTGGAGGCAGAGAGCCTTGCTTCAGTGAGTCTTGAAACATGTCTAATAGCAATGGAGCAAGTTGATGGGAAAACCTTTTATAAAAGTCAACCGGAAATCCATCCGGCCCTGGAGCTTTGTTATTTTGCATTAATTTAAGACAAGAAGTTAATTCTTCCAATTGTATAGGCCTTTCCAACTCCTCTTTAATACAAGGATCTATGGTAGGTATATCAATGTTATCCAAGAAGTTATCCATTGTAGTCTTATTTACAGGAGGTTCAGACTGATATAGGTTAGAATAAAAGGAAGCGAAGGTGGAATTTATTTCAGCTGGGATGGTAATTAGGGAATGAGAGGAGTCATAAATTTGTGATATGAAATTTGAGGCTGATTGACGCTTAAGTTGAAGTGCGAGGAGACGGCTGGCTTTATCACCGTATTCATAGTATGTCCCTTTAGTCCGTCTTAGAAGGTACTCTGCTTTATCTGTAGAGAGAAGGTCATAATCAGATTGTAATTTGACCCTTTTAGCATACAGTTCTGGACTGGGAGAGTCTGAATATTCTCTATCTATGCTGAGAATTGCATCGATAAGCTCTTGCTGTTTTTGTTTATTTTTCCTAGCGAGATGTGTGCTGTATGAGATAATGTCTCCCCTAATTACTGCTTTTAATGTTTCCCATAACAGAGAGGGTGATGTGGACTCAGTCTTGTTATTCTCAAGGAAAACATCAATCTTCTTTGAAATATACTCACAAAACTCATTTTTAGCTAGCAGCCCTGTGTTGAACTTCCATTGTTTTATAATATTAGGTAAGAGTGCTAAGTCTAAAGTGTGAGGCGCGTGATCGGAAATAACGATAGCAGAATATTCAGTGGATTTTACAGCAGGTAGGAGAGCCCTGTCTATAAAAAAATAATCGATGCGGGAATAAGCTTGGTGTACTTTGGAGAAATAAGAAAATTCTTTTGAGAGTGGGTGGAGCAAGCGCCAAGCATCTATGCAGCCCAACTGACTCATAATAGATGAAAATGTCTTCGACATGGCAGAGGGTATAAGCACTTTCGGGTGGGAACGATCGAGTTTGGGATTTATTACTAGGTTCAGGTCTCCCCTACAATGAGACGGTGAGTATCCAAGTTGGGAATTTTTGAAAAAAGAGAAGTCATAAAGTTTGGGTTGTCCCAATTTAGTTGGCCATAACCTGGTGACTTTTAACCATATATAAAGTAGCGGCGGATTTTGATACCCTCATGTCAGGGAATTAAAGTGCGTTTCCTTGAGTAAATGAGACGTTTTATATATAAACAAAACAAAAAAGCCCATGAAGTAAAGCAAAACAAGTCACAGTTGACCATGCTACTTAAACACTGTCTACATTTAGCTGGAAATGAAATGGAGTGATATGTGGTACTGTTCATGGTGTATGGTCCATTTCAACAGTGTAGCCGCACCTCACCTCGAGAAAGTCCAGCAAAGGAAAAATAGTAATAGAAATAGTGGTCCCAAAAGAATCGCCAGGTCACATACATCAGTGATCGTTCCGCTCGCTCCCTCTTTCACTTATGCGTTCCTCGAAAAACCGCTCCGCTTGCTCCGGGGAGTCAAACATGTGGGTCACACCGTTGAAGGTGACGCGCAGCCGGGCAGGGTAGATCATGCCGAACCGGATCCCTTTCTTAAAAAGCAAGGATTTCACCTGGTTGAAAGCAGCTCGCCTCTTCGCCACTGCAGGACTGAAGTCTTCGTAAAACTTTATGTTATGACCCCGATAAGTCATATTGCGGTGCTCCTTTGCCCATAGTAACACTCTCTCTTTATCGATGAAGCGGTGAAAGCGCACTATCACAGGGCGGGATCCCTGGCGAGGTTTCGGTCTGAGACTACGATGTGCCCGGTCGAGTTCAGGTGTGGAGTTCAATAGTGCCTCTGCAGCCACTTCCTTGAATAAATCTGTCATGAATTGTCTCGGATTAGTACCTTCAATGTCTTCAGGAAGCCCAATCTCTTAGAACTCTCAAACTCTTAGATTTTGACGCTTTGAGCGAGACACCAAGTCCTCCACCGTAGCCTGGAGAGCACCGTGCTCTTCTGTTATCGAGGTTAGCTTGGAGCGTAGCTCCACGACTTCTTGCTCCAGGCTAACGATGTTATCCAAGTGAGTCGAGAGGGCCGTTTCCATCTCCGAGATTGTAGAGGTGTGTTTAGCCACGGTGGTGGTAATGGATTCAAGAGTTGAGTTAATCGGGGCGAGGGCCGTGTTCAGAAAGGCTGTGAGCTCCGCAGTGGTGCTTTTCCTAGATTTTTCCAGTTCGATGATGAGTGTTTCCAAAGTGAGGGGGGAAGGCTCTGACGCCATGTTGCTAGCTTCCCGACCAGAAAAGGGGAGAGTTTGCTGTTGTGCCTGGCCTTTCCGAGATTGTTTGCTCATTCTTGTGTAGGTTCAGCGCAACGTTAATTAAAACAGGTAGTTACACTAAAGATATATTTGAAAAAATTACATCGTAATTAACAAACTATCACGAAGATATACGGAGGTATGCCCCACGCGTCCGTCCTCTACATCGTCAAACCGGAAGTCTCCCACATTTACTGAAGTCTGATGATGATGATGATGATGATGGAAAATCTGTTTATAGATGCAATCTTTAGGGGAAGGAAATTGTCTTATTGTCTTTATAAATAACTTAATGATCTTGCTTGTTGTGTGTTTATTCAGGAAGTCATTCTGGAGTTTATCAGCGTAAACTTAAATCTAACCTTCAGAAGAAGTTCCAGTGTGTGTTTGAGGGGATCTTTAAAGCAGGAAACCCAACCCTTCTGAATCAGATCTACACAGAGCTCTACATCACAGAGGGAGGGACTGCAGAGGTCAATGATGAACATGAGGTCAGACAGATTGAAGCAGCATCCAGGAAACCAGACAGACCAGAAACAACAGTCAGACAAGAAGACATCTTCAAAGCCTCACCTGGAAGAGACGAACCAATCAGAACAGTGATGACAAAGGGAGTGGCTGGCATCGGGAAAACAGTCTTAACACAGAAGTTCACTCTGGACTGGGCTGAAGACAAAGCCAACCAGGACATACAGTTCACATTTCCATTCACTTTCAGAGAGCTGAATGTGCTGAAAGAGAAAAAGTTCAGCTTGGTGGAGCTTGTTCATCACTTCTTCACTGAAACCAAAGAAATCTGCAGCTTTAAAGAGTTCCAGGTTGTGTTCATCTTCGACGGTCTGGATGAGTGTCGACTTCCTCTGGACTTCCACAACACTGAGATCCTGACTGATGTTACAGAGTCCACCTCAGTGGATGTGCTGCTAACAAACCTCTTCAGGGGAAACCTGCTTCCCTCTGCTCGCCTCTGGATAACCACACGACCTGCAGCAGCCAATCAGATCCCTCCTGAGTGTGTTGACATGGTGACAGAGGTCAGAGGGTTCACTGACCCCCAGAAGGAGGAGTACTTCAGGAAGAGGTTCAGAGATGAGGAGCAGGCCAGCAGGATCATCTCCCACATCAAGACATCACGAAGCCTCCACATCATGTGCCACATCCCAGTCTTCTGCTGGATCACTGCTACAGTTCTGGAGGATGTGTTGAAGACCAGAGAGGGAGGAGAGCTGCCCAAGACCCTGACTGAGATGTACATCCACTTCCTGGTGGTTCAGTCCAAAGTGAAGAACGTCAAGTATGATGGAGGAGCTGAGACAGATCCACACTGGACTCCAGAGAGCAGGAAGATGATTGAGTCTCTGGGAAAACTAGCTTTTGAGCAGCTGCAGAGCGGCAACCTGATCTTCTATGAATCAGACCTGACAGAGTGTGGCATCGATATCAGAGCAGCCTCAGTGTACTCAGGAGTGTTCACACAGATCTTTAAAGAGGAGAAAGGACTGTACCAGGACAAGGTGTTCTGCTTCATCCATCTGAGTGTTCAGGAGTTTCTGGCTGCTCTTCACGTCCATCTGACGTTCATCAACTCTGGAGTCAATCTGCTGTCAGAAGAAGAGCAACCAGCATCCTGGTGGTCGGAAATGTTCGGAGGCAAATCAACACGTTTCTACCAGAGGGCTGTGGACGAGGCCTTACAGAGTCCAAACGGACACCTGGACTTGTTCCTCCGCTTCCTCCTGGGTCTTTCACTGCAGACCAATCAGACTCTCCTGCGAGGTCTGCAGACACAGACAGGAAGTAGCTCACAGACCAATCAGAAAACAGTCGGTTACATCAAGAAGAAGTTCGAAGGGACTCTGCCTGCAGAGAGAAGCATCAATCTGTTCCACTGTCTGAATGAACTGAACGACCGTTCTCTCGTGGAGGAGATCCAACAGTCCCTGAGATCAGGAAGTCTCTCCACAGATAAACTGTCTCCTGCTCAGTGGTCAGCTCTGGTCTTCATCTTACTGTCATCAGAAGAAGATCTGGATGTGTTTGACCTGAAGAAATACTCTGCTTCAGAGGAGGCTCTTCGGAGGCTGCTGCCAGTGGTCAAAGCCTCCAACAAAGCTCTGTAAGTGTGAAGAAGCTTTTTCAGGATGCAGTAAATGTGCTGTTATTGACCCAAATAGAAATAATGTTCTTGTTCTGATCATTATTCTTTATCCAGACTGAGTGTCTGTAACCTCTCAAGGAGAAGCTGTGAAGCTCTGTCCTCAGTTCTCAGCTCCCAGTCCTCTAGTCTGAGAGAGCTGGACCTGAGTAACAACGACCTGCAGGATTCAGGAGTGAAGCAGCTGTCTGTTGGACTGGAGAGTCCACACTGCAATCTGGAAAGTTTGAGGTCAGATCATGTTACTGTTTGTTGTGAAATCATTTATATATTTCTGGTAGATTTTTTTGCTATCAAACTTGTCCTTGAAACTCTCAGGTCAGTTAGTTCAATTTGTCTCAAATTATCTCAGGATTCAATATGTCATGTAACTTTACAATTGGAGCAGGTCTTGATCATACTTAGCCAGACAGGGTCCGCTATTTGAAATAGAAAATATTTTGTCACTTTTCACCTGCATACATATAAATATAGATCTAAATATATACAGTATATATGTATATACACATAAAATGTGGGTCTGTCAGTCTATTCTGCACTTTGGTCCCGACTTACTAATCTCAACAACCATTGGATGGGTTGTCATGAGGTTTGGTTTAGACAATCATGCTCCCCTCAGGATGAACTGTAATTACTTTGGTGATCCTCCATCATCAGGTCATCATTTTAATCTGTACAATATGTTGGTTCATGACCAAGTATTTGCAAAACTAATGGCATTTCCATCAGCTTCAGTTATACTCTGTGTTTAGTGCTGATTAGTGAATTAGTGAAAACTAAGATGATGAATATAATAAACGTTAAACCCTTAAACACAGATGTGCACTGAATCATCAGGACCCTCAGCTGATCTGTGATGTGTGTTGTTTTGTGTGTCTGCAGGCTGTCAGGCTGTCTGATCACAGAGGAAGGCTGTACTTCTCTGGCCTCAGCTCTGGACTCCAACCCCTCCCATCTGAGAGAGCTGGACCTGAGCTACAATCATCCAGGAGACTCAGGAGTGAAGCTGCTGTCTGCTCGACTGGAGGATCCAGGTTGGAGACTGGACACTCTCAGGTATGAAGAGTCCTGCTGCAGCCACAGACAGTCAGTGTGAGACTCTGTATCTCGACTGTAGATGGTTCAGTGTCGGGAGGTCTGCTTCGTTTACTCCACCTCCAGTTGTTCAGTTCAGGAGAAAAGGCAGCATGGCACGAAGCCAAGAGTTACAAGTGAAGAGAGGAAGATGAGAAGAAGAGATGAAGAGAGAGTCTTGGCACAAACACTAAAGTTACACCTCTTTTTTCAGACTAGTTTAGTGCCCGTTCAAAATGTGCCTGTTTGATTTGTTGGCCTCTGGCTTTGCTGCTTGATGAACCGTCTTCCAAACTCCTTGACACTCCAAACTGATTGCAGAGGGTTATCAAAACATTAACAATAAATCTAATTTCCACCACGTCACCGCTGTGTTATGATATTAATAATAACAATAGACCCTCTGTGTCAGATGTGTGATCAGAAAATACTGAACCTCAAATTCAAAAGATTTCTGTGACACATGAATGAATTTCATCACTGAATGTTATAGAAACTCTTTCCCTGAACTGGAGAATCAGTGTTTCTGCCAAAGTGCTTGACTTTGACCTTAAAATGGTTCTGACATGGATCTTTATCAACACTGGAGTAACTGCATTCTAGATCATCACTGACAAGTGTATCTGTGCCTCAGTGTGAAACCATTTACAGACTGTAACAACTGTCTGTGGCATCAGTTTAAAGTGAACAGAAGATATAAAACAGTCCAATAACAACGTCAGATGACACAAGGTGGAACATTCCCGTCCCATCACCATAACAGCAGCAGTGCATAGATTAATTTAAGATGGGTCAGTGGTGCCGTCTTGGCTCCTGTCATGAGGAAACTGCTGCTCCAGCTGAGTTTGGGCTGTTTTGGGTAGTTCTCATTATAACAGCCTGCAGGGGCAGGAAAGCTTCAGTGTTTTGCACCATCAGCAAAATCAATGACAAAAGAAAATAAAACATTCAGCGATCAATCATCTGCTCCATTGATTAACATGATATGTGACCTGTGCAGAGCCTATGTAGGAGGGATGTTGGAGGGAGGCAGAGATCATCTGAGAGGGATTAAAAAGAGTATTTTTTAAACGGACATCTCGGGACACATGTCAGATTTTATGAACTTGCTGTGAAGCAGGAACTGGACGAGACTTCTGCCTCACAACAATCACTAATCACGTCGGCCATTTTCACCTGAAGCTAACGTGTGCAGCCATAAATAATAACTGTTACAGCAGCCCAGCTGATCAGCCGAGATCTGAGGAGGTGCTGTCAACTCTGCTGTCCAACTCTGAGAGAGGTGTGTGCAGCAGAGTCAGTAAATGTTTCATCTTAAAGCTGCCATGTGAAAACTATATTATTGTAGACACACGTGAAAGACGCTGCAGATGGGTACATGTTTTGTTTGATTACTGAAAAGATGCAGCTTTTATTTTGTAGCCTACTGTAGTCTGATTATTGGAAGGACTTTCAGAATAAAAGGGGGATTTAAATGATGAAAAGTAGCCGTGTGCAGTGATACAGATCATCGAGGATGACGAACACTGAGATGCATCGAGAATCGTCGACAGCTAAATCGTAATCGAATCGTGAGGCCAGTGAAGATTTTAGTTTAGTTTAGTTTAGTTTATTAAGATCAGTTTAAGATTAGTTTATTTGTTTTCTAAAGTGCACATAGCACTCCTTCATCCTCCACCATTGATAGTGGCCTCATGTGTGTTAGCAGCATGCTGAGGATAGCATCAGTCAGAGCAGCTGCTGGCTGTGGTGTCATGGGGCATCCTTCCTCACAACGTAGTCGCCACGTTGACTTGTTTCTTTGTGAAGTGAGAGACACAATATTATATAATATCAGTATGCAGAGTAGCACAATTCACATGAAGCTCAGTGAACTCAGTAACTGCCTTGTTCTTTGAGGTAATATGTGCTGATGTAAAGGGCAAATACAGATCAGGCCTGTACAATAAAACACAACAACAACAGAGCAGCACTTCCTCACAACATGTGAAAAGTATCAACACATTAGAGAAACACATGTTCAACATGTAATAGATTACAAAGGGTTTGTTGAGCCAGTAGATGAAGAAACATGAACAGTCCTACTAGGGGAGAACCCAAAGAGCTGTGATCCAGCAGCAGTCTATGTTCTGCTGCCACAAACTGAGGGACAGTGAGTGACAGCTGAGAGTTGTTCATGTTATATGTGACGACACTTATTATTTAGTGTCGTGCTGTTATTGTCAGCTTTGGTTATAGTTCTGTCTCTGTTGTGTTTTGATCTACTGTAATCGTCTTTACACCAGAATGTTCTTCTTCTTTATCTTCTCAATGTTTGTGCGCTTGCTTTGGCCACATGTTTGTGTTACATGGTGCCAATAAAGACAGTTTTGAATTTAGGAAATGAAATAAAACAATAACTGGACATTGTGAATGCAGCCTGAGCCATGCACTGAGAATAAAAAGGACATGTAATATATATTTGAACAGAACAGATATGCTCAAGTTTCTATTGTGCAGAAATAAAGACTTGACTTCAGACGATCTCTTACTATGACATGAAATATTGTAAAAACTCCTCTTATGTCCTCCAGTGTCTCTGAGCGTACTTCAGCTAGTTACCCAGCAGGGGGCGACACTGATCCATCACAAACCTGAGAGCACAGGTGGAAGGTGTTTCTGTCTTAAACGCTGCTTTTTAAATTGAAAGCTGTGATGTAGCCGGGCCCTAATCTTGTGTTTGCAGGAACAACAGGTTTACTAATGGATGAAGTTCATCAGCTCCAAAAGTTCATCCTGTCCAAACTTTTGTCAGTCAGCCTGTCCAACAAACAAACACTGCTGCTCATTAAAACACTGAACAATCAGTGACTAAAGGGACGGACACTACGGATCAGTGTAGACAGGTTCTGGGTTTGAAAGGTTTACTAAGTTACCGTGCCGAGTCTCCTTCACCCGTAGTGGCTCCGACCTGCTTTCTCTTCAGCTGCTCAGTGATGTGGTGCTACCGGGCCATGTGAGAGCAGCTCTGCACATCTTGTAGCTGTTTTCTTTGAACACTTTAATATAAAGTGCTGCCACTTTTGATGACTTGGCTCGTACACTTTTCTCTTCTGTAACGTTTGTAGTTCCCGTTGCCTCCGTGGCCTCCGCTATATTGCAAATGCTAACGGAGCCCATTCAGAAAGGAGACGGCGCGACTCCGAGTAGCTTCCTGTTTCATCACCTGAGCTACGCGAGGCGCCATTGGCTGGCTTACTGCTCCCCACCGCAGGAGACCAGAACTGCTGCACTGAATGTGTTTTCCTGACGTATCTTCGGCTCGACCGTCTTTGACTATGAAGTGAAGCAGCTCGCTCCGTGCCACAGCGCCTGCATCGTAACGTCAACCAGCTAATCCACCGTGAAACTGGTCGGCAGCTGTTTTTATAATGGATTTAATGGGTCAGTTGTCGCGGCCCTAAAAACTTCTAACATTGAATTCAAAGTCAACACTGCACTTCTGTGAGTCCTCAGCATCAAACCTGCCAAGTATAAAGTAGACTGGATGAACGGTTCTGGAGACATGTGGACCACAGACGGACAGACAGAAAGACAGATTCCTGGCTTCATAGTCAGATGTTCCTCTGTCACATCTGGACACATCATGTTTACCACAGCAGATTTCACACTAAGAGACATGTTCTGTCATTTGTTGTGTTTTAATGGCATCAAACATGACATGAAGTTCTCCTCACAGTAACTATTACTGCTGTAACATCCATCAGATATCAATCCAGCACCAAACTATAGTAACATGAACATGAACACATGAAATGATGCTGTTTCTACCACAAACAGCTTCAGTGACACTTGTGAGCTTCTGGAGGGAAACAGTCTGGGAGTCTCTGTCTCTTGGTTTTGTGGCAGAGGTCGGGAACCAACGTCCAACGTTTCCTGATGATTTATTACGTATAAACTGTGTTTGTTTCTTTGCACAGTGAAACAAAGCAGCAGAAACACAGCGAGAACAAAAAGCAGACTGTGCAGGTGAGATTCAGAAAAGCCCTGGAAGCTTCAAACAGGAATCTGACCTCAAAAGTTCTGACATCCAAATCCAAAAGTCCTGTAATATACAAACATAAGCACAAGCTGACATTGGATCAGACAGCAAGCGTCAGGTAGCCCACAGGAAACAGCAGCAACATCCAGTAACATAAAGATGAAGTCATAAATCCAAACAGAGGTTTGTGTGTGTCCTCACATGTTGTCGTCCTCTTTCACACACACCAACATCCTGTGGCTCACTCTCAGTGTGTGAGGAGAGTGGCAGAGGTGAAGAGGTTCAGGGAAACAGGGAGAAGCAGCCTGATGGACATGTTGTGTTTCTGTGTATGAGTCATGTCATGTCCATGTTTGCATGCTGAAAGAGGATGTGCTGCTCTGACCCCCCTCCTCCTTTCAGGGTGGAGCCTGCTGGAGTCCGATGGTTGACACCAGGTCTGAGGAAGTGTGAGTGTGTTTTTACTTTGATTCAGCTTCACACTGTGACATCACTCGGTCACATCTGTGATGTCATCATCACACTGATGATACATTAATAACTGCAGCTGTGTTGTGTCTTTTTCTCTCCATCAGATTCCTGTGAGCTCACAGTCGACACAAACACAGTCAGCAGACTCATCAAACTGTCTGACAACAACAGGAAGATGACACGTGTGTTAGAGGAGGATCAGTCACATCCTGATCATCCAGAGAGGTTTCAGTACTGTCGTCAGCTGCTGTGTAGAACTGGTCTGACTGGTCGCTGTTACTGGGAGGTCAAGTGGAGAGAAAATGTTTCTATATCAGTGAGTTACAGAAGAATCAGCAGGAGAGGAGGCAGTAATGACTGTGTGTTTGGACTGAATGATCAGTCCTGGAGTCTGTGGTGCTTTGATGGTCGTTACTCTGTCTGGCACAATAACAGAGGAACAGTCATCTCCTCCTCCTCCTCCTCCTCCTCCTCCTCCTCCTCCTCCTCCTCCTCCTCCTCCTCCTCTGGTAGAGTAGCAGTGTATGTGGACTGTCCTGCTGGCACTCTGTCCTTCTACAGAGTCTCCTCTGACTCACTGATCCACCTCCACACCTTCAGCACCACATTCACTGAACCTCTTTATCCTGGATTTGGGTTCTTGTCCAGTTCTGGTTCCTCAGTGTGTCTGTGTGGTGTTTAGTCTGCAGAGTCTCCTCCTGTCACAGAAACATTGTCAGTGCTGAACAGTTGAGTCTGTACAGGATCACAGTCACATCAATCTTTCAGCTTCTTGTAATAAATTCATCAGTGAACTTTGTACAAAATGATTCAAACTGATTGTAAAGATTGATGGTTTCCTCGTCATCAATGATTCTGTTCTGCACATTAAAACTGAGACATCACTTCACTTTGTTCTGCACTTGTTGTATTTGACAGTCGTCAGCATGAAGCTGGTGACTCACAGAAGGACTTTAACAGGCAGCCGCTGTAAAGACTTTAAAACAGGCGTAACGTGCGTCTCCTTCTGGTCTGAGTCAGCAGTCGTGCAGCAGGATGTTGAATTAGCTGCTTTCATAATGTTTCTGTGTGAGTGTTACGGCCTCCGTTCATAAAAGTCAGAGCTGAGGCTCAGAAGGGGCTGGAGGAGGCAACATATGAAGGACACCAGACACAAGGTTCATAGTTAACTCACAGCTTTTATTACATCGTTCAAATTATTCCCAAAAGAAACCCAGGAACAAACAAAAAGGGGCTGAAAGGAACAAAAGATGGGGAGATGCTGGACCAACCAGGCAGTGGGCCGTCGTTCCCCGCGTCTCCCCCTGAACCACCTCGATGAAGACTGATCCTAAAACAAAGAAAAGGAACAACTGAACCAGCGGTGACCTCCGGCCCAAACTAACACAGTGAACTAAAATAACACAACCCCAGCACCGAAACTATGGAGGCTGACAAACCAACCTGTTGGAGGAGAGGAGGAAACTCTCTGCTCATGTGTGTGTCTCCTTAGCTACAGACTGCAGTTAATGTTGGCTAGCTACACACTGAATGTTGGCTAGCTACACACTGAATGTTGGCTAGCTACACACTGTAAGCTATGTACAAAGTAGAGACATTTTCAGCTAGTTGTAGAGCAGAGGCACTGTTAGCTAGGTGTAGAGTAGCATTTCTGTGGGATTGAGGAGGAGGCTGAGAGGAGAGGGAGGATGGGGGAGTGATAGAGTTTGCTTATATGTAAGTTACAGTTTATATCATTATGTACTCATAACCTTTTATTGGCCTGCTTACTGTCTCTGTCTCATCCAAGGTCGCTTCGTCCTGTATCCTGTGTTCTGAGGAAGTTGGGGCTGCGCACCCACTTGCGAAACAGTTTTCAAGAACTCAACCACAGAGAAGCAAAGCACCTGTTGTCTGTGTTTGCATCCTTGTATGGTGTCATGTTTTACACTCACATTTTGTTATGACGTTGCTGTACACAGCTGTTAACCGTCATGCAAGCAATTCCCATGTAACTAAGAGACACCCAACTTCTAATAAAAAGAGAGGAGACGAACGAGTGTGCTCAGAGCGGTGTGGAGATTTGTAACTGTGCACATCTCTGTCCGTTCTCCTCGCAAGTAAGAAATTGAACGCCTTGTCTGACTCTCTTTGTGTGTGTTTCTAATAATGTTTTAGGTGCTTTAACCTGACAGGGAGGAACCAGGGAGGAGAGGGAGGATGGGGGAGGAGGCTGAGAGGAGAGGGAGGATGGGGGAGGCTCAGATGGGAGCGATGGTGAATCAACAGGTTTCAGGTGAAGAACAGATTCTGGTTCTGGTCCTGGTCCAGGCTGACTGTCCACAGGGGGGCACAGTCGTCCATTACAGGGACCAGCTTGAGATCCAGGAGTCGGTGCCAAAGCTGCTTGTGGAGCCAACAACTCTGCAAATATTGCAAATAAAATAAAACACTTTTTAAACAGAATATTGATCTTGGCTTGATTTCAGGGCAGAACTTAGACAACTAGCAGTGAATTGATTTTGTATAAAGCTCCTTTAACAACTTGGTTTATTTATTACAGACCATCATCATAATGGAAATGTAGTTACTGTCACTTAAAACGTGTTGAAATGATATGATTTAACTTTACAATAACATCCAGCTAACGAGCTAACATCCAGCTAACGAGCTAACATTCAGCTAACGAGCTAACATCCAGCTAACTAGCTAACATTCTGACCAGAGTGAAGAAACAACAGTGTTGACGTCCTGTCAAAGACGTCTCTGTTGTCCTGTCTCCTAACAGCACTCTGTAGCTCAGAGGTGACAGTCTGACAGCCTGTAGTTTCAGCTGGAGATGTAAAAGCAGCCAGTTCACTCCTGAGTCTAACAAGTCAACAAGATAAACTCACAAAATGTGAAGAAAGGAAATATTCTGACACCTATTTTCCTTCTGAACAGAAAAATCCAACCGTCTGAACTCAAGTTTCTCTCTGTGACTGAACCGAGACGAGTTTAATCGTCTCGTTAACTCATCGTCAAACACACTTCATTCAAACTGGACCTGAACTGAACCACAGTCACAAACACTAACATGTAACTTTACTGTGTGTTTGACGAGGTTCTAGTTAAAAACTGAAGGATTTTTCTCCCAGCCCTCATTTCACCCGATCAAACAGGATTTATTCAGGGACGACACTCCTTCTTGAACACCCGTAGGCTCCTTGACATAATGTACACCCAGTCGGAGTCTTGTTCACCTGAAATTATTGTAGCCTTAGACGCAGAAAAGGCTTTTGATCAGGTGGAATGGAGCTTCCTTTTCGACACCCTTTCAAGATTCGGCTTTGGACCCACTTTTATTTCCTGGGTCAAATTACTTTACAGCGGCCCCTTAGCCTCGGTTCGAACAAATGAGGTACAATCAAGCTACATCCCTTTGTACTGTGGAACGAGACAGGGATGCCCCCTATCGCTGCTGCTCTTTGACTTAGTGATTGAGCCACTTGCAGTTTCCTTAAGACAGTGTCGCTCCTTCGAGGGGATAATCCGAGGTGACAGGGTGCACAAGGTGTCACTGTATGCGGACAACCTTCTCCTATATATTACCAACCCTGCAATCTCACTTCCATCGATTCTATCTAGGCTGGAAGAGTTCGGGAAGCTCTCCAGCTTCAAGGTCAATATGCAAAAAAGTGAAGTTTTCCCTTTGAACCCCACTGCTCTTAATATCCCTGCCTTTATGTTCCCCTTCAAGAGAGTGACGTCCCACTTTAAATACCTGGGGATTACTGTTCCTCGCTCTTTTCATTTATTATATAAACTTAATTCCTCTCCTTTAATTGACAAATGCAAACGAGATTTGGAGCGTTGGCGCACATTACCATTATCATTAGCTGGGTGTATTAACTTGTTTAAAATGAATATAATTCCTAAATTCATATATCTTTTCCAGAATATCCCTGTTTTCATTTCCAAAAAGAAGTTTAGTTCTCTTGATAGGATATTTCTAATTTCATCTGGGATGGCAGGCAGCCTCGGATTAGTAAGGCCTTTTTACAAAGACCCAAAGCATCGGGAGGGATGTCCAACCTTCTCTATTATTACTGGGCTAGCAACATTCAGAAAGTTATCACACATGTCCAAAGTAATCCTCTTGAGCATGCACCTGAATGGGTGAAGATAGAAGCACATGGTCTTCCTTTTCACTCTTTAGTTACTTCCCCATTACTTCTGGCAATTCATACATCAAACATTAATCCGGTCATTGCTCACACACTTAAAATTTGGTTGCAGTTTAGAAAGTAATTTGGCCTGCAAAAAGCCTCCTTAATGGCACCCATTGTGTCAAACCACCTCTTTACACCAGCCCAGTTAGATCTGTCTTTTCGTGCGTGGCACAGGAACGGGATACGAGTTGTTAAAGATCTGTATATTGAGGGGGTATTTGCATCATTCGCTCAACTGGCAGGAAAACCCCAGTCACATCACTTCCGTTATTTTCAGATTAGGGACTTTGTCCGAAAGGGTTACCATCCTTTCCCTGAGTTACCTCCAGAGACACCCCTAGATACTCTTCTAGCCACAAGGGTGCCATCACAAGGATCTATGAGACACTTACCAACATAAATCAGCCCACTGCCAATATTAGGACTCTCTGGGAGGAAGATCTTGGCAAACCTCTCTTTAATGATCTGATCTGATTTATTGTGTACATTTACTGAATTTGTGATTTGTATATGTGAATAAACCGATTTTTTTTAAAAACAAGCAAACAAAGAAAAAACTGAAGGATTTTATAACACAAGTTTTTACTTGAATGTTTCTTCATGACAACTTGTGAGTTGTGTGTGAGTTGTTGTGTAGTGACCTCATAGAAACTAACAGTCAGTTAAAGTGATGTTTGTCTCTAAAAGTCACTAAATCTGCTTTGTTGAACCAAAGTAACTACAACTGAACATGTATTTGACCTTTACACTCTCATTAAACACACAAGTCATCAGATTTCACTGACACTTCACAGATATGATTCATATGATGTGATTAATGTGTAACTCTAACAGCCTCTTTGGGCGGCGCCGGTCCAAAGTCTCATCCACTGTGAACGTTGTGGTGCAGACAGTTGTGTCCGTGTGAACCTCCAGCTGAAGGTAATGTAACACATTTAAAATGTTTGACTCGTTAACACAAGCTATCGTTAGCTTAGCGACACTAGAAACAGAGACAAGCTGTCGTTAGCTTAGCGACACTAGAAACAGCAACAAGCTGTCGTTAGCTTAGCGACACTAGAAACAGCAACAAGCTGTCGTTAGCTTAGCGACACTAGAAACAGCAACAAGCTGTCATTAGCTTAGCGATACTAGGAACAGAGACATGCTGTCGTTAGCTTAGCGACACTAGAAACAGCAACGAGCTGTCGTTAGCTTAGCGACACTAGAAACAGCAACAATCTGTCGCTCCATTGTTCATTTCTACAAACTCTCAGCTGTGAGTTCAAACAGCCGCCATTACAAACATCATCCTCCATGTTGAGAGGAGAACGGTGCAGGAAGAGCAGAGGTGGAGTTAGTTGGTCGTCAGTAGTTGGTGTGGAGACAGCAGGAAGCAGCATTCAGAGGACGGTGAGCAGATGAAAGCTTTTATTTTGTAATGAAAGAATAAAAATGTAAGTGTGTCACTAAATGAGCTGTCAGAGCTGTGAACACTCCTCCAACAGGAAGTGTCGCCTCTTTCTGTCACTGTCCACTGAATGTGATCAATAATCAAATCAGACACATTTACTTTACATCAGTCTGTTCCACATCAACTGACAACTTTTATTTTGAAGGATTTGTTCCACAGGTGCAAAGTAACTAAGTACATTTACTCTAGTACTGTAGTTGAAGTACTTGAAGTATTTCTGCTCCGTTGTACTTTTCCTGCGCTACATCTCAGAGGAGATATTTGACTTTTTACTCGATTTAGTTACTTTTGAGATGAAAAGTGAAATAAATGAAATGTGAGTGTTGAACATTAAAGGAGCTCAGAGTGAAGAAACACTTCAGCTGACTGCAGATCAGTGATACAGTGACACAGTCATATAACAGACAGAGAGGAGACGCTCACATCAACATGTTGCTGCCTCATCAGTTTGTCTCAAGTTAAAGTTTAACAGCCGCGCTGAACTTCAGCTCCTTATCAAGACTCAACGTTCAGCTTTATTGTCTTTATAACACAGACACAGTTTAAATGTAACTGTTGTTTTAGCTGCAGATCAGTGAAACAGAGACACACAGCCGATAACAAGTTTTCACCCTCTTAGATGTTTCACACTTTTATTGCTTTTATAAATGGAGTCATGTTCAAAAGACAAAACAAAACCTCTTCACTGTCAAAGTGAAAACAGATTTCTACACAGTGATGTCAATGAATTAAACATATATAATGTAAAATAAGTGATTGTATAAGAATTGAGCCCCTTCAAGTCTTTGGCTCGATCACAGCACTGAGTCTGTGTGGAGTCTCAATCAGGCTTCAACATCTGGACGCTGCAATTTTACTCATTCTTCTTTGTAAAACTGCTCCAGCTCTGTCAGGTTGAGGGGATCAGGTGTGAACAGTACTTTTCAAGTCCAGCCACATGTTCTCTATTGGACTGAGGTCTGGGCTTTGACTGGGCCACTCCAGAACATTCACCTTGTTGTCTTTAAACCATTTCTGTGTAGCTTTCTCTGTTTGCTTCGGGTCATTGTCTTTCTGGAAAATAAATCTTCTCCCAAGTCGTAGTTCTCTTGCAGACTGGATCAGGTTGTCCTCCAGGATCAGGGTTAATCAGTTGAACCCTCTACCTTTACAAGCCTTCAGGACCTGCTGCTGAGAAGCATCCCCACAGCCTGATGCTGCCACCGCCCTGCTTCACGGTGGAGATGGTGTGTTTGTGGTGATGTGCAGTGTTTGGTGATCCTTCTTCCAGTGGACCTTGGAGTCTCCCACATGTCTGTGGATGAACTCTAGTGGAGATTTAATGAGCTTTCTTCAACAGTGGCTTTCTCTTTGTGACTCTCCCATAAAGCTTTGACTGGTGAAGAACCCAGCAACAGTTGTTGTATGCAGAGTCTCTCACATCTCAGCTGCTGAAGCTTTAACTCCTTCAGAGGAGTCACAGGTGTCTTGTCGGCTCCCTCACTGGTCTCCTTCTCCCACCATCACTCAGTTTGTGAGGACGACCTGCTCCAGGCAGATTTACATGTGTCATAGTCCTTCCATTTCTTAATGATGGAGTTAACTGAACTGGGGGATGTTCAGTGACGTGGAAATGTTTTTGTATCCGTCCCCTGACTCATACTTTTCAGTAACCTTCTCACAGAGGTGCTTGGAGCGTTCTGTTGTCTTCATGGTGTAATTGTAGCCATGAATACTGATTAACAGTGACTGGACCTTCAGACACAGGTGTCTTTATACTACAGTCACTGAGACACATTCACTGCACTCAGGTGATCTCAAGTTCACTAAGTGTGACACTACTAGCACCAACTGGACCTCTGTTGAATCAGGTCAGTCACAAGGGGGTGAATACTTACGCAATCACTTATTTTACATTATATATTTCTAATTTATTGACATAACTTTTTTTCACAATAAGTGTGGACTCATTACAGACAACACAATCACTAAAATGATGACATTTAGCTCAAAAACTCACAACTAACAAAGTTTTTACTTGTTTTGTTTTTTCAAAAGAAACAAGTGAAGAAACAACAGTGTTGTTTTTGAGTCTTTGAGTCGAAAACAACTAAAGTGAGAAGTGAAGTCATGTCAACAAACCAAGTCGACCTGTTTGTTCAGATGAAGGTTTGTTAACTTGTCGTCAGTTTGTCAGTGAAAACCAGTTTTCAGTCTCGGCTCTGATGCAGCATGTAATCTGTAATGTAACTAATGTTATCAAACAGATGTAGTTGAGTAAAAAGTAAAATATTTGCCTCCAAAATGTGAAAGAATAAAGTTGCAGTGCAGAACAGACCGATCAGGAGCTGCAGTGTCCGGCTTAGCAGGATAGACTGACGAGAGAGAAGCTGCAGGCTGGAACATGAACTAATGTTTACTGCTCAGTGTCATGGTGCTTTTTCCTCTTCTGGTGACCAGAAGGATCCTGATGAGATGAGAGGACGAAGCACAACCTGCCATCAAAGCTTTAAACAATTACACCTGCATTCACACGAGGGGAAGACGTGTTGCATCATTTCTGGGGCCCAACGCAACTTAAATAGTCAGAATGCAGCGTCGTTATAGGATCATTGTGGGAGTGTAGCCGGTGAAATAAGAGTAGAAGTGGAGTTAGTTGGTCAGTATCTGAGCACAGAGTGGTTGTCAGTGTGTAGCTCCACTTACTGATGACTGAAGGCAGCTTTTCCTGCCTGAATCAGCCTGTGGAGGAGGCCGAGACGAGCCGCCGCTCTCCCGCTGTCTGACGCACTAAACGCGGCTGGAGAGCAGCTGTTCGCCTGGATGCGGGAGCTGGAGGTGCTGAGGGGGCTGCAGCACCCCCTAAAACGAGGCTGTAACATGGGCCGAACTTACGAGAAGGCCCGAATCATTCAGAATTTGTCATCGACAGCGTTTCACACAGTTTATAAAGGTCCTCTTAACTCAACAACTCACAAAATGGAGCGATTTTTCAAGGGAGTCTGGGGACTTCCTGTCCCTCCTCCTCTCCCTGCTGCTGCTGACTGCAGCTGATGTGACTTATAATATGTTGGTGTTCAGGTTCTTGTTCATAATGATCAGATACATGTTATCCTGGAGATTCAGATGAGTCCAAACACATTGGTGTGGCCCACCATTTACTATGACGTCATCATACAGACTGAGCCCTCAGCAGCAGCTGCATGAAGTGGAAACACGTGACTGAAGTACCTCAGGATTGTAGTTACGTGTAGTACTCGAGTAAATGTACTTTCCTCCACTGTTACTGGTGTTTCTAGAACAGTGAGTCCAGTCGTGTCTCGCTGGTTAAACTGGTGTTCAGAGCAGACGACTCACTTCCAGTCTGATGGCTCCATGACACCATCTAGTGGACTGACAGTAGAAGTGCAGCGTTCATGTGACGCTGATATGAAGCAGCCAATCAGTGGAGGAGCAGCTGATGTTCTGACAGGAGACTTGATGGAAAGGCTGATTTCAGTTGATGTGCAGATGAATGATTTGTGTTTCCTCTCCAGATGAAAGTGTGTGTGAGCTGAGCAGCATGAATCAGTGTGAGGACAGAGAGGAGGGAGGCCCTCCCTCTAAAACCACTGGACCTGGACCTGGACCTGGACCTGGAGCTGGACCTGAACCTGAGCCCAGCTGTGTGTCCTTCAGGAGTGACCGGTCAATGGATGAGATCATTAATTTTAAACAACAGCGTTCATCAGACAGACAGTGAGTTGTCCTCATGTTGCTCTCTGTTGATGTTTGTCCTCATTAAATCCAGTCTGACCAGTTGTCCTGATGGTCTTCATGTCCTCAGAGTGATGATGGAGGACAAACTTCAGTCCTTGTTCTGTGTAAAAATACTTTATAAAGTTCAGCTGAGGATAATATGAAGCTTCAGAAGTCTGAGCTACACAGAACAAGTGGAGATCCTCCAAAGACTTGTTAGTCTGATGTACCGACAGTGAAGTTTGTTGTCTGTCAGAATGAATTCAGGATCCACAGACTGAAATCATTCAGCTTCATGTTTACTGAACTCTGGTGTGTTGATCCTTTTCTTGTTGATCGCTGCTAGTTTCTCCAGCAGCTTCTGTGTCTGAAGAATAAAAAGTCAATTAACATCTCTGGTGGTCTTTTTCTCTGTCCAACAGGAGACCAGCCTCTACTGGACCTGGACCTGGACCTGAGCCCAGCTGTATGTCCCTCAGGAGTGACCGGTCAATAGGTCGTTTCATTGATTTTAAAGGACAACAACCTCCTGCTGTAAAGAGGTGAGCTGTTAATAACATTAATATGTGACTGATTCGTGCTTTAACTGTGGAGAAAGATGTTTTTTGAAACCTGATGTTTATTTTCAGCTTCGTTCTTCTTCACTTAAATTCATATTGTCACTTTAGAAAGCGGCCCAACAGAACCAGTCTTCAACTCTTCATTTCACTTCATTGAATTAGTTTGGTCCAATATTCTCTGAGGTTTATTCCTCATGTTTTCCACTATTTTATGGACACAAGCTTCTGTGTCTGAAGACTAGAAAGTCAATTAACATGTCTGGTGGTCGTCTTCTCTGTCCAACAGGAGACCAGCCTCTACTGGACCTGGACCTGGACCTGGACCTGGTCCTGGACCTGGACCTGGACCTGGACCTGAGCCCAGTTGTGTGTCCTTCAAGAGTGACTGGTCAATAGGTCACCTCATTAATTTTTTTGAACGACCACAACCTCCTGCTGTAAAGAGGTGAGCTGTTAATAACATGAAAATATGACTGATTCATGTTTTATGTTGTTTATTCAGAGAAATTTGTTTAAACTTGTGTTTTTCAGCATCGTTCTTCTTTACGTACATTTATATTGTCACATGTGAAGCTGCCCAGTAGAACCAGTCGTCATCTCTTGAGACTAGAAAGTCAATTAACATCTCTGGTGGTCTTTTTCTCGGTCCAACAGGAGACCAGCCTCTACTGGACCTGGACCTGGACCTGAACCTGGACCTGAGCCCAGCTGTGTGTCCTTCAGGAGTGACCGGTCAATGGATGAGATCATTAATTTTAAACAACAGCGTTCATCAGACAGACAGTGAGTTGTCCTCATGTTGCTCTCTGTTGATGTTTGTCCTCATTAAATCCAGTCTGACCAGTTGTCCTGATGGTCTTCATGTCCTCAGAGTGATGATGGAGGACAAACTTCAGTCCTTGTTCTGTGTAAAAATACTTTATAAAGTTCAGCTGAGGATAATATGAAGCTTCAGAAGTCTGAGCTCCACAGAACAAGTGGAGATCCTCCAAAGACTTGTTAGTCTGATGTATCGACAGTAAAGTTTGTTGTCAGAATGAATTCAGGATCCACAGACTGAAATCATTCAGCTTCATGTTTACTGAACTCTGGTGTGTTGATCCTTTTCTTGTTGATCGCTGCTAGTTTCTCCAGCAGCTTCTGTGTCTGAAGAATAAAAAGTCAATTAACATCTCTGGTGGTCTTTTTCTCTGTCCAACAGGAGACCAGCCTCTACTGGACCTGGACCTGGACCTGGAGCTGGGCCTGGGCCTGGACCTGAACATGGACTTGAACATGGACCTGAACGTGGACCCCGACCTGAGCCCAGCTGTGTGTCCTTCAGGAGTGACCGGTCAATGGATGAGATCATTAATTTTAAACAACAGCGTTCATCAGACAGACAGTAAGTTGTCCTCATGTTGCTCTCTGCTGATGTTTGTCCTCATTAAATCCAGTCTGACCAGTTGTCCTGATGGTCTTCATGTCCTCAGAGTGATGATGGAGGACAAACTTCACAGTCCTTGTTCTGTGTAAAAATACTTTATAAAGTGCAGTTGAGGATAATATGAAGCTTCAGAAGTCTGAGCTACACAGAACAAGTGGAGATCCTCCAAAGACTTGTTAGTCTGATGTACCGACAGTGAAGTTTGTTGTCTGTCAGAATGAATTCAGGATCCACAGACTGAAATCATTCAGCTTCATGTTTACTGAACTCTGGTGTTTTGATCCTTTTCTTGTTGATCGCTGCTTGTTTCTCCAGCAGCTTCTGTGTCTGAAGAATAAAAAGTCAATTAACATCTCTGGTGGTCTTCTTCTCTGTCCAACAGGAGACCAGCCTCTACTGGACCTGGACCTGAACATGGACCTGGACCTGAGCCCAGCTGTGTGTCCTTCAGGAGTGACCGGTCAATGGATGAGATCATTAATTTTAAACAACAACATTCATCAGACAGACAGTGAGTTGTCCTCATGTTGCTCTCTGTTGATGTTTGTCCTCATTAAATCCAGTCTGACCAGTTGTCCTGATGGTCTTCATGTCCTCAGAGTGATGATGGAGGACAAACTTCAGTCCTTGTTCTGTGTAAAAATACTTTATAAAGTTCAGCTGAGGATAATATGAAGCTTCAGAAGTCTGAGCTACACAGAACAAGTGGAGATCCTCCAAAGACTTGTTAGTCTGATGTACCGACAGTGAAGTTTGTTGTCTGTCAGAATGAATTCAGGATCCACAGACTGAAATCATTCAGCTTCATGTTTACTGAACTCTGGTGTGTTGATCCTTTTCTTGTTGATAGCTGCTAGTTTCTCCAGCAGCTTCTGTGTCTGAAGAATAAAAAGTCAATTAACATCTCTGGTGGTCTTTTTCTCTGTCCAACAGGAGACCAGCCTCTACTGGACCTGGACCTGGACCTGGAGCTGGGCCTGGGCCTGGACCTGAACATGGACTTGAACATGGACCTGAACGTGGACCCCGACCTGAGCCCAGCTGTGTGTCCTTCAGGAGTGACCGGTCAATGGATGAGATCATTAATTTTAAACAACAGCGTTCATCAGACAGACAGTGAGTTGTCCTCATGTTGCTCTCTGTTGATGTTTGTCCTCATTAAATCCAGTCTGACCAGTTGTCCTGATGGTCTTCATGTCCTCAGAGTGATGATGGAGGACAAACTTCAGTCCTTGTTCTGTGTAAAAATACTTTATAAAGTTCAGCTGAGGATAATATGAAGCTTCAGAAGTCTGAGCTACACAGAACAAGTGGAGATCCTCCAAAGACTTGTTAGTCTGATGTACCGACAGTAAAGTTTGTTGTCTGTCAGAATGAATTCAGGATCCACAGACTGAAATCATTCAGCTTCATGTTTACTGAACTCTGGTGTGTTGATCCTTTTCTTGTTGATAGCTGCTAGTTTCTCCAGCAGCTTCTGTGTCTGAAGAATAAAAAGTCAATTAACATCTCTGGTGGTCTTTTTCTCTGTCCAACAGGAGACCAGCCTCTACTGGACCTGGACCTGGACCTGGAGCTGGGCCTGGGCCTGGACCTGAACATGGACTTGAACATGGACCTGAACGTGGACCCCGACCTGAGCCCAGCTGTGTGTCCTTCAGGAGTGACCGGTCAATGGATGAGATCATTAATTTTAAACAACAGCGTTCATCAGACAGACAGTGAGTTGTCCTCATGTTGCTCTCTGTTGATGTTTGTCCTCATTAAATCCAGTCTGACCAGTTGTCCTGATGGTCTTCATGTCCTCAGAGTGATGATGGAGGACAAACTTCAGTCCTTGTTCTGTGTAAAAATACTTTATAAAGTGCAGTTGAGGATAATATGAAGCTTCAGAAGTCTGAGCTACACAGAACAAGTGGAGATCCTCCAAAGACTTGTTAGTCTGATGTACCGACAGTAAAGTTTGTTGTCTGTCAGAATGAATTCAGGATCCACAGACTGAAATCATTCAGCTTCATGTTTACTGAACTCTGGTGTTTTGATCCTTTTCTTGTTGATCGCTGCTAGTTTCTCCAGCAGCTTCTGTGTCTGAAGAATAAAAAGTCAATTAACATCTCTGGTGGTCTTCTTCTCTGTCCAACAGGAGACCAGCCTGTACTGGACCTGGACCTGGAGCTGGACCTGGACCTGGACCTGGACCTGGACCTGAGCCCAGCTGTGTGTCCTTCAGGAGTGACCAGTCAAAGGAGATTGTTACTAATTTTAAACAACAGCGTTCATCAGACAGACAGTAAGTTGTCCTCATGTTGCTCTCTGTTGATGTTTGTCCTCATTAAATCCAGTCTGACCAGTTGTCCTGATGGTCTTCATGTCCTCAGAGTGATGATGGAGGTCAGAGCAGGATCAGTATTAAAGGACAGGTTCACAGTTTTTCATGTCTGTCCCTCAACAACTCTGACGACAGTGTTCCTCCTGTGTACAAACAGCAGTGACTCACCTCCTGCTGAGATCTGACCCCTGCTGCTGAGGAGAGGAGAGGCTGTGTGTTATATCTAACGTTACAAGGGCCCGACCCATCCGGGCTTCATGGGGCCGGTACCGGAACCCATATTAAGGAGTAGAAAACTCTGATAACTGATATCATTGATATCAACTGATCAGCCGATTAAACTTTTTAATTATTCAAAAAAATATATAAAAACAAATAACTTCCTTTTTGACCTGTTAAATATAGTTCAACACTTGAGACAAAGATATGAACTGAAGGCAGAACATTTTACTGTTTTACAATATTTATTAAATATGCAAAGGTCAACTTCTGCCCAATAATGATTATTATCAGATCGGCTATAATCACCTGATTAATCTGTCGGACCTCCAATTTTTACTTCATATAGTGTTTTTTTGTGAAACATGCAGTTAAAACACTTCAAATAGTTTTATTATGAAGCTTCATTTCAAAATATCAAGACACAAAACTGTTATTACAGTGCTTCTTTTTTATGTAAACAACATATCAAAAAGGACATGAACAACAAATACAAATATAAATAAATAAAAGTAAAAACAGAGACCCACATCCCGACTTACAACAACCCACCCGGGACTGCAAGATGTTGCAGGTTTTTCTTTTAGTTTGTCCTGAATGAAGAACCGGATCATCTCAAGGTGGAGTGTGTCCATCAGCTCTGTGAGCCACAACTTCAGTGTAAAAACAATTTGTAGTTGTTATTCTCACTTTGATTCAGCTAATCTGAGCTCAGTCTCAGTCTTTGACAGTTTGTGTTAGCAGCCGACTCCTCCTGTCATTTTTTAAAGTGTCCTCAACTGTTAAATCAGCCGCTGTAGTTGATGTGAAGTTCACAGACTTTCCATTCAAACACCAGTTTGCAGCGAGCGTCCATGTTTTTCTGAGCAGATCCACTGGGACACTTTTAGATTGGATGTCGGGAATACCTTGCAAAGGAACGCACCATGAAGCCAGTGTTTCCCCCTCACTGTTCGTCGGTGCGTCTGTTTTGCTCCTGTGTTTCCTGTGTGTCTCACCTGTTCTCCGGTGCTGTGTTCTCCTTCTGTCTCCCTGGTTTGTTTATTTTAGGACTTATGGATTTCTGTTTTGTTTTGACTGCTTTGCCTTTTGGATTTTTCTCTGCCTGCCTTTTTTTGCTTGCCTTTTTGATTTTTGGGATTTTACTTCAAGTATTAAAGAAAAAAATATTAATATGACAGGAAACAGGATGAGAGAGGGGGAAGACATGCAGCAAAAGGCCACAGGTCAGACTCAAACTCCTGAACCACTTCAGCTTGGCATAGAAAGGAGAGAGGGATTTTCCACAATAGCTTTCAGCTTTCCTCTCATTCTCTTCTCTGTCACGGCCTCCAGACTGTCCAGGTCCATCCCCACCACAGAGCTGGCCTTCCTGACCAGCATATTCAGTCTGATCGTACCACAGCTGCTGATGCCACCTCCCCAGCTCACCACAACAAAGATGACACTGGACGACAGACTGGTTGAACATCCATAGCAGCCTAGTGCTACACTGAAGGACCTGAGTGTCCTCAGAAAGAACAGGCTGCTCTTTCCTTTCCTGTCGAAGGCTTCAGTGTTGTCCGACCAGTCCAGCTTGTTATTCAGTTGCACCCTTATGAACTCTTGTAGGTGTCAACCATCTCCACCTCCTCCCCATTTATTGTAACAGGGATGTGGGGGCTCCTTCAACATCAGAAGTCCACCAGCAGCTCCTTGGTTTTCCAAATGTTGAGGTGTATGTGGTTCCTCTCACACCATCCTACAAAGTCCTTGACTCGGTCTCTGTACTCCTTCTTATCACCTGTGATGCAGCCAACAATGGAGGAGTCATCCGAGAACTTCTGCAGGTGGTATTTTCCTGAGTTGAAGCAAAAGTCAGAGGTGTAGAGGCTGAACAGAAACGCTGACAGTACAGTTCCCTGGGGTGTGCCGATGTTGCTCGTCACCATGTCAGACAATTAGCCGTGAAGCCTGATATCCTGCAACCTGTCTGTAATCCGTGCCACGAGGTCCTGATCCATCTGCATCATCCAGAGCTTCAAGGCCTGCCGGTGTGGCTGGAGGGTGTTGAAGGCACTGGAGAAGTCAAAGAACATGATCCTCACTCCTTAACTTTGGCATACATTAGGTCCAAGGTCTTATCACCTCTGGTGTTGCAGGTCACACCAGTGGTTCTGTGTCATCCACCCCTGCTGATGCCCAGGCAGACCTCCAGTGGTCTCTGTTGCACTCTCCAGCCCATCCTCCCGAGGGCTTCTGTCTGGTCACCTCCTGACCTGCTTTGCCTTTTGCCTCAGCTTCCTTGTTGCCCCCTGGGCCTGCTTTGCTCTCCAGACATGGTTTGCCCTTCGGCTCTGGTTGCTGGTCGCTCAATGCCCACCCTCTGTGCCTTTCACCCAAAAATCCCCAATTGGCAGTTTTTGTCTTTTCTAGTTTCTCCTCACAGGGTGTTGGGGTATCTATTTGTTTTATCAAGTGAATGCAATATGCTTCCGTAGGTTCCAGTGTGGCCATTGTGTAAATAATCACCCAAAAGCAACACAGGAAAAAGTCAATGAATAACTTTCGGGTCACACAAATCAGACAGAATAAATATCAAAATCAAGTTTGGCCTTAGGCCCATTCTTTCTTCTTTTCATCTCCTGTTTTTGATCTGAGCATAAAATAAATATAAGTATTTGCTTTTTTGGTATCAGATTCATAAACAAACAACTAAATAATGAATCATTTTTTCATTCTCCAATGTTGGAATCTCAACTGAATACAAGTTTATTGAGACTCTTCACCAATTTGCACTGGACAGTTAGCATCCAACTAGCTTGTGTTAGCTGTGTGTTCCTGTCCACAGTATTTTAGGGGTCAAGAGCTGGAGGGACTAAACCAGACAAGCTGCTGAAGCAACCCAGTAAACTGACTGACTGTTGATTCACAGTGGGATCAGCAGTACCACCAACACTTTGATGTCAGGGGAAACCATCTGATTCAATGATGTCATCAACACTTTAACTCAAAGGACCTTCAGCTTGTGTTTGTCTCTGAGTGGACAGACATAATGTGGCTGATTCTTCATGATTTCTCCACAGAGTCGACCAGGAGAGCTCAGAGGTTCCCAGAGGTCCGTCTGCCCAGCAGCATCAAACACACCTGGACTCCATATTTATGGTCTGTACATGAACAACAACTACTTTTACATCCAGTCTGTTCACAATAATCTCCATGCTGCACTTTACAGACCAGTGGTGAATCTGTCCAACATGGATCTGATGTTTGGCTCCATGATGTTAAATGTTCTCATTCACATAATATTCTGTTCCAGCTGCTGGAGGAGAACATTGTGACTTTTGTGAAGAACGAGCTGAAGAAGATCCAGAAGGTTCTGAGTTCAGATCGCTCAGAATACTTAGAAAGTCAGAGGGAGGATGAGGAGGTGTTGGATGGTGAGGATGAAGAGCAGAGGAGGAGCAGCAGAGAGGCATTTGTGAAGATCACACTTCACTTCCTGAGGAGAATGAAGCAGGAGGAGCTGGCTGACTGTCTGCAGAGCAGTAAGAGGATTTCTCTAAAGATTTAACATGATGGATCAATGAGACATTAACTGAAGTCTGATGATGATGATGATGGAAAATCTGTTTATATATGCAATCTTTAGGAGAAGGAAATTGTCTTATTTTCTTTATAAGTAACTTGATGATCTTTTTTGTTGTGTGTTTATTCAGGAAGTCATTCTGGAGTTTGTCAGCGTAAACTTAAATCTAACCTTCAGAAGAAGTTCCAGTGTGTGTTTGAGGGGATCGCTAAAGCAGGAAACCCAACCCTTCTGAATCAGATCTACACAGAGCTCTACATCACAGAGGGAGGGACTGCAGAGGTCAATGATGAACATGAGGTCAGACAGATTGAAGCAGCATCCAGGAAACCAGGCAGACCAGAAACAACAGTCAGACAAGAAGACATCTTTAAACCCTCACCTGGAAGAGACGAACCAATCAGAACAGTGATGACAAAGGGAGTGGCTGGCATCGGGAAAACAGTCTTAACACAGAAGTTCACTCTGGACTGGGCTGAAGACAAAGCCAACCAGGACATACAGTTCACATTTCCATTCACTTTCAGAGAGCTGAATGTGCTGAAAGAGAAAAAGTTCAGCTTGGTGGAGCTTGTTCATTACTTCTTCACTGAAACCAAAGAAATCTTCAGCTTTGAAGAGTTCCAGGTTGTGTTCATCTTCGACGGTCTGGATGAGTGTCGACTTCCTCTGGACTTCCATAACACTAAAATCCTGACTGATGCCACAAAATCCACCTCAGTGGATGTGCTGCTGACAAACCTCATCAGGGGAAACCTGCTTCCATCTGCTCACCTCTGGATAACCACACGACCTGCAGCAGCCAATCAGATCCCTCCTGGGTGTGTTGACATGGTGACAGAGGTCAGAGGGTTCACTGACCCACAGAAGGAGGAGTACTTCAAGAAGAGATTCAGAGATGAGGAGCAGGCCAGCAGATTCATCTCCCACATCAAGACATCACGAAGCCTCCACATCATGTGCCACATCCCAGTCTTCTGCTGGATCACTGCTACAGTTCTGGAGGATGTGTTGAAGACCAGAGAGGCAGGAGAGCTGCCCAAGACCCTGACTGAGATGTACATCCACTTCCTGGTGGTTCAGGCCAAACGGAAGAAGGTCAAGTATGATGGAGGAGCTGAGACAGATCCACACTGGACTCCAGAGAGCAGGAAGACGATTGAGTCTCTGGGAAAACTGGCTTTTGAGCAGCTGCAGAAAGGAAACCTTGTCTTCTATGAATCAGACCTGACAGAGTGTGGCATCGATATCACAGCAGCCTCAGTGTACTCAGGAGTGTTCACACAGATCTTTAGAGAGGAGAGAGGACTGTATCAGGACAAGGTGTTCTGCTTCATCCATCTGAGTGTTCAGGAGTTTCTGGCTGCTCTTCATGTCCATCTGATGTTGATGAACTCTGGTGTCAATCTGCTGGCAGAGGAACAAACAACAGACCATCAATCTGCAGAGACGTGTCTCTACCAGAGTGCTGTGGACAAGGCCTTACAGAGTCCAAATGGACACCTGGACTTGTTCCTCCGCTTCCTCCTGGGTCTTTCACTGCAGACCAATCAGACTCTCCTAAAAGGTCTGCAGACACAGACAGGAAGTAGCTCACAGACCAATCAGGAAACAGTCGGTTACATCAAGAAGAAGTTCGAAGGGACTCTGCCTGCAGAGAGAAGCATCAATCTGTTCCACTGTCTGAATGAACTGAACGACCGTTCTCTCGTGGAGGAGATCCAATGGTACCTGAGATCAGGACGTCTCTCCACAGATGAACTGTCTCCTGCTCAGTGGTCAGCTCTGGTCTTCATCTTACTGTCATCAGAAAAAGATCTGGACGTGTTTGACCTGAAGAAATACTCTGCTTCAGAGGAGGCTCTTCTGAGGCTGCTGCCAGTGGTCAAAGCCTCCAACAAAGCTCTGTAAGTGTGAAGAAGCTTTTTCAGAATGCAGTAAATGTGCTGTTATTGACCCAAATAGAAATAATTTTCTTGTTCTGCTCATTATTCTTTATCCAGACTGAGTGGCTGTAACCTCTCAGAGAGAAGCTGTGAAGCTCTGTCCTCAGTTCTCAGCTCCCAGTCCTCTAGTCTGAGAGAGCTGGACCTGAGTAATAACGACCTGCAGGGTTCAGGAGTGAAGCAGCTGTCTGTTGGACTGGAGAGTCCACACTGCAATCTGGAAAGTTTGAGGTCAGATCATGTTACTGTTTGTTGTGAAATCATTTATATATTTCTATACACTCAGACATCCATACACTTTAAACAGCTTCTCTGATATGAGTTTTTGAATTGCAGATTTTTTTGCTATCAAACTATCAAACGTTTTCTTTCAATGTACCTTTCAATAATTCATCTCCTGCACAGCACGAACAATGAGGAGGGAGAACCTCATTTATGTTTGATATCATATGACTTTGACAACTGGATGTCCATTTATTCTCGATTCAGTCATGATTTATTGCCACGTTGACACGTTGCTTAGAACTGAACAGCAATGGAGCAAGAGATTATATATACCAGTCATTACCAGAGAGGATTTTATTTGGGCTGCCAAATATATTTGCAGACCTTCGTTCATAGTCTTCAATTTAAGATTTCTATCTGCAGTACACCTTTGACCCACATGGGGGAGCTTGTTAGTATCCACTGCTTGATTTGTAAATCAGGAGATCTCGAGCACAGAGACAGTCCTACTCTGATGGGTCCATCCTGTGGACTGCTACAATGGTGGGGAGAAATGGACTTTAGGCCCAATGTTTTATTTACAACCACAAAAAGCAGCAGGCCAAGAAACCCTATGAAGTGACATGTTCCATCTGTCTGTCTATCAATCCATCTCTGCTCCATCTCAGTGAGATGGACAGCGTCACACTTAGACACACATCCTGATTGAGTTCATCATTTCACTGATTCACAGCTAAAATACCCACTTGCTTGTAGGACTTACAGTGATCATGTGCCAAAATATTTAGACACTAAGAAGTATTGATCTCATTTATAATGTATTTGTCACATATATATGTTTTTGGTAGCACAAGCATTAAACACAGTTGTTATTTATTAAACTATATCTTTGAATTGGCTGGTGTATTCAAGACAATATAAGGGGATGTGGAAATGACAGTAAAAATAGTTTGGAAAGTCAATTTTTGCGCAAATCTGCTTTTTTCAAGTTCATTGGGCCTATTGTGAATATGGTTGCATTTTTAAACAGTGGGTCCCTGGAAGAAAAGTTTGGGAAACACTGATACTGTCTCAATAAAATTCAACATTTTAACATATTCTTATTTATTATTTCCTGTGCAGACTGGGTGTCTGTAACCTCTCAGAGAGAAGCTGTGAAGCTCTGTCCTCAGCTCTCAGCTCCCAGTCCTCTAGTCTGAGAGAGCTGGACCTGAGTAACAACAACCTGCAGGATTCAGGAGTGAAGCAGCTGTCAGTTGAACTGAAGAGTTCACATTGTGTCCTTGAAACTCTCAGGTCAGGATTTATTATTTTAATTAATTATTTCATGTAACTTTACAATTGGAGCAGGTCTAGACCATACTCAGCCAGACAGGGTCCGCTATTTGAAATAGAAAACATTTTGTCATTTTTCAATTACATACATACATACATACATACATACATATATATATATATATATATATATATATATATATATATATATATATATATATATATATATTTATGAGAGGAAAAGTCAGAGGATCACCCAAACAAATTACATTTCATCCTGAGAGGAGCATGAATGCATTTTATATAAATGTGGGTCTGTCAGTCTACTCTGCACTTTGGTCCCATTCGATGGCCTGCCATGAGGTTTTTGACTTTCGTGCTCCCCTCAGGATGAACTGTAATTACTTTAGTGATCCTCCATCATCAGGTCATCATTTTAATCTGTACAATATGTTGGTTCATGACCAAATATTTGCAAAACTAATGGCATTTCCATCAGCTTCAGTTATACTCTGTGTTTAGTGCTGATTAGTAAATTAGTGAAAACTAAGGTGATGAATATAATAAACGTTAAACCCTTAAACACAGATGTGCACTGAATCATCAGGACCCTCAGCTGATCTGTGGTGTGTGTTGTTTTGTGTGTCTGCAGGCTGTCAGGCTGTCTGATCACAGAGGAAGGCTGTACTTCTCTGGCCTCAGCTCTGGACTCCAACCCCTCCCATCTGAAAGAGCTGGACCTGAGCTACAATCATCCAGGAGACTCAGGAGTGAAGCTGCTGTCTGCTCGACTGGAGGATCCAGGCTGGAGACTGGACACTCTCAGGTATGAAGAGATCAAGATCAGCGACCAGGAGAGTCTTGGCACAAACACTAAAGTTACACCTCTTTTTTCAGACTAGTTTAGTGCCTGTTCAAAATGTGCCTGTTTGATTTGTTGGCCTCTGGTTTTGCTGCTTGATGAACCGTCATCCAAACTCCTACACATTCCACACTGATTGCAGAGGGTTATCAAAACATTAACAATAAATCTAATTTCCACCACGTCACTGCTGTGTTATGATATTTATAATAACAATAGACCCTCTGTGTCAGATGTCTGATCAGAAAATACTGAACCTCAAATTCAAAAGATTTTGTGACACACATTTTGTGAATTTAATCACTGAATGTCATAGAAACTCTTTCCCTGAACTGGAGAATCAGTGTTTCTGCCAAAGTGCTTGACTTTGAACTTAAAATGGTTCTGACATGGATCTTTATCAACACTGGAGTAACTGCATTCTAGATCATCACTGACAAGTGTATCTGTGCCTCAGTGTGAAACCATTTACAGACTGTAACAACTGCCTGTGGCATCAGTTTAAAGTGAACAGAAGATATAAAACAGTCCAATAACAATGTTAGATGACACGAGGTGGAACATTCCCGTCACATCACCATAACAGCAGCAGTGCATAGGTTAATTTAAGATGGGTCAGTGGTGCCGTCTTGGCTCCTGTCATGAGGAAACTGCTGAGTTTGGGCTGTTTTGGGTAGTTCTCATTATAACAGCCTGCAGGGGCAGGAAAGCTTCAGTGTTTTGCACCGTCAGCAAAATCAAAAGACAAAAGAAAAGAAAACATTCAGCGATCAATCATCTGCTCCATTGATTAACATGATATGTGACCTGTGCAGAGCTGCAGCTCTCTACAGTAGCTGGTGGACCTCTGGTTTAATGCTGTTGTAATGTACTTCAGCCTGGCTCGTAGCTGCTGACTCAGCTTCACTTTCAGCTGTTCTGGAGTCGTGTTCAGGTTCTGCTGGTGGAAATCCAATGTTTCCTGATTTTGCTGCTTCACAATAAAAGCTTTCAAATAACTACATCATGCAGGACCTTTATTGTGAAGGATTTATAGGAAGTGTTAAACGCAGGAAGATGGCGTGACAACGTTGCATGAATGGACTTTTAATTTCTCTTGTGTGGCAGCAAACAACACACATGGTTTCAGTTACTAACTGAGTCTATCCACACACTTTATGGCCGACTACAGTAAAAACAGCGTGCACTTAACTGTGACTGCAGCAACGTGCTCGGTTCAGGGAGAACAGGGAGAAGCAGCCTGATGGACATATTGTGTTTCTGTGTATGAGTCATGTCATGTCCATGTTTGCATGCTGAAAGAGGATGTGCTGCTCTGACCCCCCTCCTCCTTTCAGGGTGGAGCCTGCTGCAATCCGATGGTTGACACCAGGTCTGAGGAAGTGTGAGTGTGTTTTTACTTTGATTCATGAAAACAAAGCAGCTTCATACTGTGACATCACTCAGTCACATCTGTGATGTCATCACCACACTGATGATACATTAATAACTGCAGCTGTGTTGTGTCTTTTTCTCTCCATCAGATTCCTGTGAGCTCACAGTCGACACAAACACAGTCAGCAGAAACATCAAACTGTCTGACAACAACAGGAAGATGACACATGTGAGAGAGGATCAGTCACATCCTGATCATCCAGAGAGGTTTGAGTCCTCCTGGTCTCCTCAGCTGCTGTGTATAACTGGTCTGACTGGTCGCTGTTACTGGGAGGTCGAGTGGAGCGGAGATGTTTCTATATCAGTGAGTTACAGAGAAATCAACAGGAGAGGAGACATTAATGACTGTTTGTTGGGATGGAATGATCAGTCCTGGAGTCTGTGGTGCTCTGATGATGGTCGTTACTCTGTCTGGCACGATAAGAGACAAACAGTCATCTCCTCCTCCTCCTCCTCCGGTAGAGTAGCAGTGTATGTGGACTGTCCTGCTGGCACTCTGTCCTTCTACAGAGTCTCCTCTGACTCACTGATCCACCTCCACACGTTCAACACCACATTCACTGAACCTCTTTCTCCTGGATTTGGGTTCTTCAGGTCCAGTCCTGGTTCCTCAGTGTGTCTGTGTGGTGTTTAGTCTGCAGAGTCTCCTCCTGTCACAGAAACATTGTCAGTGCTGAACAGTTGAGTCTGTACAGGATCACAGTCACATCAATCTTTCAGCTTCTTGTAATAAATTCATCAGTGAACTTTGTACAAAATGATTCAAACTGATTGTAAAGATTGATGGTTTCCTCGTCATCAATGATTCTGTTCTGAGACATCACTTCACTTTGTTCTGCACTTGTTGTGTTTGACAGTCGTCAGCATGAAGCTGGTGACTCACAGAAGGACTTTAACAGACAGCCGCTGTAAAGACTTTAAAACCGGCGTAACGTGCGTCTCCTGGTCTGAGTCAGCAGGATGTTGAACTAGCTGCAGCTGGTTTCTTGTTTTGTTTGGTCGAGCAGAAAGGAGACGGTTTCATTGTTATCAGAGTGTCATCAGTGTCTCTGCTGTTCAGAGAGAAGTGGCCTCACTGTGGAAATTTTTGCTACATGATAAAATGCCTTCAAATTCAAATCAGAGTCAAACATCACTCCTAGATGTGTGTCTTGGTGGCTCAGGTTGAGTCCTGAGTTCAGTCTGGAGGCCAGTTTCTCTCTGAGCCTTCGAACCAGTGATCACTTTGTTGGGACCCACAGATGAAGTCATTCATTGTGGATTTCAAAATGGACTCTGAACTGAACTCAGTGTCCCAGAACTCCCCATTCTTCACACCTAGGTGCAAAATTCAGCTTTGAGCTACTATTGGTCAGGGTGACAGACCCCACTCTGATCAGATAGTCAAAACTCCAGCGCCTTCCTTGTTCTCTCTCTTCTCCTCAAGTCAACACCCTCCACTCCTTCGACTTCTTATCCTCAAGGGCTGATAATCATTATTATTGATAGCCAAATTTAACCCAAAACTCCCTATTACTGTTGCATGAATCACTACATAAATGGTGCCCCGTGTGAGGTTAGCACAACAACTTCTTCTGTTTTGTCCTGGTTGAGCTGTAAAAAGTTCTTCACATCTAAAACACAGTTAACAGTTTTTATTAAAGTTTTTAAAATGAAGTGACAAAGGGAAAAAGTACACTTTCAGTTATTTCTTTATTAATGTGTGTCAGTGTTTTTGTAATGTGATGTTTGTCTTTGGACATTGTTTCAGTTCTTTCTCGTAGTTTCTGTCATGAAGGATTAAAGCCTGTAAGTTCAGCTGACAGCGTCCTGACAGAGGGTATCAAACTGCTCTCTGACCCTCTGAAGATGGCTGTCACTCTGCATGTTGAGGCAGCTTCATGTGGGACAGCTCGCTCTGTTTGTCTTCAACACTTTGGTCCTAATAAACGTTGACCGAGTGAAGGGTTAGAACAGCAGCATCTCGTGTCTTCTTACCTCTGAACTGAGGCTGCTGTGGAGTCTCACACAGTCAGATCACTCTTACGAATTACTTTCACAAATAGGCCCTTTAAGTCATGTCCAAAAAGAAACAGTGTCACATATATAATAGTGAGAAGAAGTTCAGTCCATCATTCAGTGAGATAATGAACATTTCCTGTGGTCAGACTGAGTCACAGAGTTGTTCTGTAACATGGTCCGATCACAGTTCACATGGATGCAGCAGAACCAGAGGAAGCCTGGGTTTATTTCTTCTTCCTGGTTATTAACAGTCCACTAACACCCACAAACTGTTGCTTTATCTCCACTCTTTCACTTCAGTTTCATCAGAAATGAACAACAAATGATAAATTGATATAAATGACTTGTTGTTTCCCAAATGATGAATCAAAATGTTTCTCAGTCACTTCACATGTTCACACTGTAGTTATATAAATCAGAAACACATTGAATGGACTCACTTATTGAGTGACACAAACATTTTCTGAAAACAAATGAAAACACGTCGAAGCCGTGAGATTCTGACCAGTTTAGTGTAAAAACAACATTTGTTTCAAAAATCTCCTCAGAATGAGTTTTGATCCTGAAACCAGACAGAAGAAGGCAGGTCGCTGTTTCACATCAGGAAGAAATAAAGTCTCAATATTATTGATTCATTTGAAGATTTGTGATGAAAATAAAACTGAAAATATATAAATGATGCGACAGGAAACGAGTCATTGTTTACTGATTTCTTCTGGGGCGTTCAGACCGAACGTGACGTGAATCATTTGTGCGTTTAGATTAAAACACTGAAAACAAACAAATGAAACTTCGTGAATTTAAGAGTTGAAAATATTCAACTCAAGTGAGGATTTCTTGTGACGCTGTGTCCTGAAAGTCTGTCAGCACTGACGTTCCCTCTGACTTCACAACGTTCACTCTGACGTCGCGACGTTCACACTGACGCCGCGACGTTCACTCTGAAGCCACGACATGGAGGGAAGTGAGCGAGGAAGTCAGACTACCCGCTAAGTCATGGAAATGTCTCAGCACAACATAGCTCTGATCGATCTGAACTCCATTCAGGGAACAAACATTTAAAAGTAGTTTGCTCGTCAGACCTGACGCAGCATGATTTCTACACTACTCTCTTCACGTTTGGTCTGCACGCAGTGTTACAGACGATTTACAGCAGATCATTAATGTCAATATTTGTTAAAGTTTACAGAGTCAGACAGACAGCAATCATGAGTGAAATAACAACACTGAGCTGTAAGTGGGTGAATCACGAAGCTACAAAATAAAACTGCAGCCACAACTTTGAGTCTGTGATGTGTTAGTGAGCAGTGGAGAGCAACACGGCATTTCACAGATGAGCACAACTGCTGCAGCTGGTTGAAAAGAGATTTCAGTGGTTTAAGAATCGACTTCCACATTGTGACATCAAGTCCAGACCAGCAGAGTTTGTTAGAGTAGAAATAAAATGTCTTATTGGAAGATAATGTAAGAAACTGTTGAACACAGTGATGTATACTGTAGAATCACTCTGTACTCATATCTTAACATAATACTTTAAGACAGTTTTAATCAGTTTTAATTGGATGAACACCACCACATGACGCAGACATCGATTAAGAACACGATCAAATCAAATGATTGTGTGGTTTGACCTGAACCGAACAGTCAAAGGTTTGCAGTGAGCTGAGACTCATCCTCAGTTCTTCAGTCCTGCTGTAAGAAATCGACCCAACGAGCGTCTCTGCAGCTTCATTTATCTCCACCGCTCTCACCAGCACATTTGTGTTTTTTGATATTAACGAGCTGAGTGAATCTTTTACCACAAATGCTGCAACTGAACGGTTTTTCCCCCGTGTGGACAATCAAGTGTCGTCTCAGAGTTCCTCCGTCTCCAAACCCTTTACCACAAACTGAACAGATGAACGGTTTCTCCCCGGTGTGGACAGTCAGGTGTTGTGTCAGTGTCGTCTTCAGAGCAAATGTTTTACCACAGACGCTGCAACTGAACGGTTTCTCCCCCGTGTGGACGTTCAAGTGTCGTTTCAGATTTCCACGATCTGCGAATCTTCTGCCGCAGACCGAGCAGCTGTAGGGTTTCTCTCCAGTATGTTTCCTCATGTGTGTGGACAGATTGCCGTGGTGCTTGAAAGTTGCTTTACAAACTGAGCACGAGTAATTCTTCTCTCCAGTATGAACTCTGGAGTGACGGGTCAAAGCTGAGCCTTGTGCAAACCTGTTCCCACAGACAGAGCAGCTGTAGGGTTTCTCTCCTGTGTGGACTCTCATGTGTTCTTTCAGATGTCCGTTCTCTGCAAACCTCTTACCACAAACTGAACAGCCACAGGGTTTCTCACCAGTGTGAGTCCTCGTGTGTTTGGATAAGCTGCATCTGTCGCTGAAACTCGTTGTACAAACTGAGCATGTGAAGGGTTTTTCTCCTGTGTGAACTCTTAGGTGAGCGGTCAGCCTTGAATATATTACGAATCCTTTGCCGCAGACAGAACAACTGAAGGGTTTCTCCCCTGTGTGGATCTTCATGTGCCTCACAACTCCTCCTCTCCGCTCGAAGGTCTTGTCACAAAACGAGCAGCTGAAGCGTTTCTCTTCAGAGTGACGTCTCATGTGGGTCGTGAAGAATTTCTTCCGACGGTAACTTTTACCACAAATTGAGCAGCTAAATGGTTTCACTTCAGTTTGGGTTCCATCCTGTTTATGATGGTCCCCCTTGTGGTCAGA